>NC_056749.1:729154849-729159849 GCF_019279795.1 Protopterus annectens
GTCAATATGTGTGATGGTGGGTATGTCAGAGTATTATCATGGGTTTCAGTGAGTACAATATCCAGTGTGGGGTGTGAGTGCTGGGTATACTGTCTTTACACCATGGTACCCACAGTACATGTCTCAAGGTCCACTGTATGGGGACCACTGTCACCATCAACCATACAGGTAACTGATTACACTATCCAGCCCAATGATGCATGTGCTGTATGCAACTTATCTGTAAAAGAATGGACAGACTGACAAGGTAGTTAGAACTGATAAACCCAGGTCTCTCAGATGTGTGTATGACTGTTATGTTTGTCAATGTGTATATGACAGTATATCACACTATGTATTGTTCATAAACAACCAGGACATCCCCCATTACCATACTATGCAAGGTCTGGTGATGTTCTTCACTTAACAAGTAACCTGGGACACACCTCATCCTAAAAGCTGTGTGGTGTATGCGATTAAGGCCACACACATTAGTAGCAATAAATACCTAGGTAGGGATTCTACTCTCAGTATTTCCAAGTAAGAGTGTGTGTGCATGTGAAGGGATCTACATCAGTTTGCAGAAAATACATGTCCCAGGAGGTCATCTGTCTGAGAACTCATTGGCAAATGCTAACATTTCACAGAAATGTTCATAGGTACTTAACTAGGTTATATGGGTCATCAGAAGCCTAGCCATGCATTTTCATGTAATTATATGAGCACAGTTGATTGTTGCTTGGTAACCACCTACACCTTTTTCCTTGCAAGTAGTCAATATAAGTTATTTAGTTAACATGTAGCTAGACTGGTAGGCTGTTACACTGGCAGGTATGCAGACAAAAGGAACATAGGAAAATAGACATGGACACAGACATTGTTCACTCCATTTGTAAGTGGGGTGCTGCTCTGCTTAACCCCACCTGACCCTAGCATTTTCTAAAACATGGTGCGTGGGGGATCAAGAGAGGTGCCTGTCCCATTTCAAGTATAATTTTAAAAAATGTTATGACTGCTCCATACATTATTCTGTGTTTAGCTGCCTGGCAACTCCTCCACCAGACTCCAGCATCTGTCAAATCTCCCTACTGCTGTATCATGTTGACAAGTATGGAGAAAACCAAAACTATCCAGTGTTTTCTGCTATTGCCAATTATTCAGCAACCATGCCAACACAGTTACCGAAAGGTATTTACTAAACATTGATCAAAACACTTTTTACTGTGGGGTTACTTCTGTCTTCATATATAAAGCTAATGCTGCTTGCTATGACAAGACAAACCCTGGCACATATTCCAGGTGATGTCAGGTACCTGTGGGGGGGGGGGGGATTCATTTCATCAAAACTAGCAGTAGATGTGTAAATGCCCTCTTCCCCACTGTATATCTGTACAGCAATACTGTACAACAAATGTAAAATAAAAATAAATAAATAAAATACTGAGGTTGGTATATATAGCTGGGTGTGGATCTTGTGGACACAGCCACCGGTTATTGTTGAGTGTACCCCCCCCCCGCTTAGTCAGCTGTAATACTGTACAGTTTATGTTAACAAGTTAAGTTGTTGTCAGTCACACTATCTGCTGTTCTACACCATCTCACACCCTCAAAAGGGTAGGGCTGTGCCACCCACACCAGCAAACATATGTTTACCAAGTTAAGGATTGCACTACATTGGGGAAGGGGACATATACCCTGCCAGTACCATCATCAATGACATTAAACTAGTAGACTATTTCCCAATGTGATGTTGTGCCTATTCGGTCTTGGTGGAATTACATAGGCTAAAATGGGTTCCCTGCAAAAGTACATACATCCATGTGTACAGTATTCTCTGTGTATTGCATCAACACCAAAGACACTGTGTGTGTGTGTGTGTGTGTTATACACAAATATGTGGTGTGTACCACCCAGTACACTTACCATTGTCCACTGTAGAAGAGCTGCTGACATCAGCCACCATGCACTCACCTGTATACACCCCTCAGACCTATCAGGCATGTGGCACATGCAGTAACTGTTATACAGATCTGTGACTTGTGTTCAGCTGTACCCAGGATATGGCACAGTCAATGTGTCACCATAGTGCCATAGCCCCTGTAGGAAACAACAGCAGACTAACATCCTGCTGACACATAGACACCTGCAACACAAACGGAATACATTATGGGGACCACAATCAGTCAGTGTTAATAACAACTATAATGTATCATGGCTGGACAGCTACACATCCTGACATGCAAGCATTAAACTTTAGTGCTGAAAACATGTTACATAGCATTGCATTGGTACACCGTAGTACAGTCACCCTGTGCATCAGAACCATATTAGCCTGTCTTTGCATCGATGTTATGGATGACAGGGATGTGATACAGGTATCATTATGTGCACAGGGAGTGTTGTGGGTTTGTCAGAGACATAGGCTGAGCCATTTGTTTGACATCATGTGTGCGTGTTGGGGGTTTATTATTAATTGGGCTGTGCAGATGTGGTGTGTGTAGGTATGGGGTTGCCCTAGCTGTGTTGATGATGTGTGTGTGTGTGTGTGTGTGTGTGTGTGTGTGTGTGTGTGTGTATGCATGCATGCACACAGTTCTGCCATGTGGCTGCCCTATACAGGACAGCTGCAGACCACACCTGGCAGGGTGTGCAATTCACCATCTCTGGCCATGGACATGAGAAATGTGCCTGCCAGGGGTTCCATGGGCACTACCAGGTACAAGCCAAGATGTGGTACTCTCCCTTGATAATGACATATGTCTGCTGGATCAGAGTCCCTCTTGGGACCAGCTAAGGCCACGTACACATGGTCTTCTATGTTGTGGTGTGGACAGCACCCCCCTGCAGTGCTGGTACTGGTACTGCCACTATGGGAGAGGCTCTGACTGCACATCCACATCGACCTCCACCTGTTGGTGTTGCTAGCCTACGTCCACATGCCCATTGCACTACTCTCACCATATGCTCAAGGACAGACATTCCACAGTCGAGGATTCCCATCATCTCACCCAACCGTCTATTCAGGACCTCTGCAAAATAATGGTGGGCACCTGCAAGATCACACATGTTGTCACTAAAAGCAGAATGACTAGCCCTTTGTTTCCTCAGACCCTGTCTGGTATAACATTCCATATGTGCCTACACCTCCATGACGGCCTGAAACATGCATCTGGTGACACCAGCTGTGGCACTTCTGCCAGGGGCATGATGACCAGCAGCCCTCCTACAAGCAGCCCTGTACATCTGCCTGTGTTGTTCCTCGCCGAACATCTGGCTCTGGCTGCTGTGTCCAGATACACTTGCCATAGTCACCACACTGTCCTGTCCCATGTCACCACCCACCAACTGTCCCTCATCTATGGCCACTGGTGATGGGGTATGTATAGGCAATGTGACTGTGTATGGGGATGGGGTGGATAACAATGGGATGTCAAATGATGGCAGAGCTTTAGCCCCTGACAACCCTGCCTGTGCTTCACCACACCTATCATCATTATCTGAGTCTGTATGGACACTAACATCAGTTTGCCTGCAGAAGGGACCCTGACCCCTCTCGCCACCTGTGAGGGGAAAACAAGAAATGAACTTTAAGACATGTACCTCATTGCTTACCTATATATATATATATATATATATATATATATATATATATATATATGTACACACACACACACACACACACACACACACACACACACACACACACACACACACACACACACACACACACACACTTACAGGTGAGGTTGCACAAAGATATTACACACAGACTTCTCATTACCCATCTGTCAACATGCATGACATATGGCACTCAACAGCATGCACTGCAGCTATAGTCAGTCCCTGTTACCAACATTATACATATCTGTGATGCATGAGATGTTAGTAGGTGATGCCCCTTCCCCTGGAATACACTGCACCCATGTACACAGTATTGCTGTGCACCTGTTCATCACCCTGACATGTACTGTGCACCATACCTCACAGGTGTATACACCATTACTGAATGTGTATATGTGTGTCAGTTATGTTTGCTTTGCTGCTCACTGCCCTTATGTGTTTGTCTGACACATACCTGGGATGATATGTGGACAGATGTCAATAGTGAATGCCTGATGTCTGATTTGCAGATCTCATCATCGGCGGTGCATGTATGACCAATAAAATACAATTACATTGACTACCTTCAAACCTTACTGTGGCTATGAGGAGTGTACATACCCTTATTGACATGAGACCCTCTTCCCTGATAGGCCATGGGGCCACAGTACTGCATATGTTAACATTACATGAACCTTATATGTGACATATGACCTGTGCAATCAAATGCAGTATCAAACAAATGTGTTAGTTGTGCAGATGCTGACTGAGATGCATACAATATATGGGTGAATAAGTGTGCACACCCTTAACAAGATGGTTTATTGCACCAAGTGTTAAGTGTACTACAGCAGTCATTATTCCTGGAAGGGGTATACTAGCATGGCCCATCTGCACTTGCCAGTATTTGGTCACTTTGCCCTACAAATGTCCTCTAACTCTGCAAGATTGCAAGGTCAACTCATGTGCACAGCCATTGGAGGTCACACAGTTCCTTCACTATTGCTGTGGAGTCAGGGTTATGTCTGCCACAATTCATGACTTTGACAGTGTGTAGATACAGCCATTCTTAGCGAGCTTTGGATGTCTGCTTCAGTTCACTGTTGTGTTTCAGGATGACACCCCTTCCCTTCCTCAGCCTTTTTGCGGATGCTTGACAACTATGGGTTACACATGAGTGTCATTTTGCAGTGTCTCAAATTTAGAACACCTACTAATGAACGGCAAACATACAGGTGTACACTGGCTCCAGCAAGGTACAGATGGGGATGGTGGGCCTGAGTTGGAGTGAGGTGTTGCTTGTGCAGCACATGTATCTTAATTGATACTGTCTGTAGGTTTCAAACTTGATCTTGATACACCATTACACATTGCAACACATGCCTTTGGGGGACTTTTGATATTATGCATATGCTACCTGT
>NC_056749.1:729169849-729177349 GCF_019279795.1 Protopterus annectens
GGCTTTTTCCCGGTAAGAGGTCACCACAGCGGAACTCCGGTCCACTAATGATTGGCAGTAGATTTTTAGGAAACGCCAAGGTGCCAGCTCAATGACCAACCTTCAACGAAGGCATGCCCATTTACGCACACATGTCTTTCGAACGCTACCCAACCACGGGGAGGACATGCAGACTCCACACAGAAGGCACTCCCAAGCCAAGCAGAGAATGGAATGGGAGAACCTCTTGCTGTGAGGTAACAATGCTACCACCGTACCACCGCGACATACATCAGTCAGTACAATCAGTCAGTACACAGTACTCAGTGCAAATTATTTCATCTCTGCAGTGCTAGTGACTATTAAACCACTGCAGTTCAAATCATCTCATCTCTGCAGTGCTAGTGACTATTAATACCACTACAGTGCAAATGACTTTGAGTTACACTATATATATATATATATATATATATATATATATATATATATATGTATATATATATATGTGAGCATGCATAGTGACATCAGTCATGGAAAATGTGTATGGGCCTTTAAATATGGACTCAGAAAAATGTGTGGGAATATTCTCACCACAGTTAGCTAAATCATAATGTCTGAATTGATAATTACTATTGTATGGAAAGGGAGTAGCTTGAAGGGCTAAATTCAGGAAGCTACATCCTTGCATGAAGGTTAATTTGTATGAAGTCCTGCATCTGCAAGAAGACCTGGTAGTATGGTATGAGAGAGAGCCCAGTCAAGGATAATCTATAAAGTATGTGTTGTGGCAGTATCTGTTGTTTAGAGCTGTAAGCCTTGGACTTTCCTTGTGTTACAAGACAGCCTGTATTCTGGAGAGGTTGTGTCAACTGACCTCTGTTATGAGAAAATTACTAAGGTATTTTTGCCTTCTTTTGAAATTGTGAGCCATGTGGTTTAATAGTTTGTCACAGATTACTGAATAAACCTGTATTTTTACACATGTCCTGCTTTCAGTATCATTTTGGAAGTACACTAGTGAAGAATGTGGACAGTTGACCAAAGATTTGCCATTTTTCTTACACCTTACTGTGGGTTTACTGCCTAGTGCAAAGATATCTGAGCTACAGATTCCCTGTTATACTTATTGTTCCTTTTATGATTATCTGATAACCATATTGATGAAAGAATTACTAGAGAAAATTATGGAATCACAGAAGACAATGTACCGAAGGCTGGTACAGCTGCAGTCCTAGCAGATTACACTAGCCAACATCGCTCCTAAACTTAAGACTGTGCCATCTCTAAAGAAACTATCCAGAAATGACAAGGAATCTTATTTAGTGGCATCTGAATACTATTCCAACAGCGATAACTACAGCTAAGTAGAATGGTCAGGAATCCTGCCATCTAGGAGAGGCGTTGAATGGACTAGGAAGAATTTATGAAAGAAATGTTAGTCAGAACTGGTATAATCCCTGAATTACAAGACATAAACTTTTACAACTGGACTTTTAATGTAGATAAACTGGGTCTATATTCGGCTACTAAATTTGAAAAACAGGGAACCATGAAACACCGAACTGAAAAGAGAAAATGGGACAATCAGCTAACTAAAGCAGCATCGAAAAAAAATACATCAAATGGCCATAGTTAGCCAACAACCATGAAGTAATGCGATATGTAAGGTAAGTGAAGGGAAACCTTTTAAATTTTCCCTTTTCCTGACTGTAGTGTGATTTTGGAGTTGGTATATATAGTTAGGGAGGGTGTGGGGGGCACAGTCCCCCCACCTTGTTTGGTTGTGTGTGTGATGTTGTACGACTATGGCCATTCAATGTCATTTTGTTCGATGTATCAGTTCACTGATTGTCTTGTTAGTTGTTTAATTTTTGGTGTTTCACAATTTACTTTTTCTTAAATTAGGTAGCGGAACATAGACCAGATAAACCTGTACGTTCACAGAAGCATGGCTTAAAACATCTATAAATCTTTGGCTTCAACCAGATAAAATGGCAAAGCAAAATGTCAAATATTTCAGCAGTAGATATGTTTAAAAAGAGCTTTGTGTAATAAATTAGGAAAACATGTAGTATAGAAAGATCTAGAATACTAGTACAATAACAACTTTATTACAACACTTATTAATTAATGACACAATGTTAAAAATTCCAAAGCTAACACTGCACTAAGAAATATACCTTTTTTCTGTGAAATAAAAAAATCATCAACTAATGTGTTCATTTGCTTTAAGAACGGGAGCGGTCAAATTGCTCAGTTTTGTGCTGATAATCTTCTTCTTCTTTCGGCTGCTCCCGTTAGGGGTCGCCACAGCAGATGAACTGTTTCCATTTCTTCCTGTCCTCTGCATCTTGCTCTGTCACACCAACCACCTGCATGTCCTCTCTCACCACATCCATAAACCTTATCTTAGGCCTTCTTCTTTTCCTGTTACCTGGCAGCTTCATTCTTAGCATCTTTTTCCCAATATACTCTGCATCCCTCCTCAGCACATGTCCAAACCAACATAATTTTGCCTCTCTGGCTTTGTCTCCAAACCTTCCAACCTGGGCTGACCCTCTAATATACTCCTGTCCATCCTCGTCACACCCAGTGCAAATCATAACATCTTGAACTCTGCCACGTCAAGCTCTGACTCCTGCCTTTTTGTCAGTGCCACTGTCTCCAACCAGTATAACATAGCTGGTCTCACTACCCTCTTGTAGACCTTCCCTTTCACTCTTACTGATACTCGTCTGTCACAAATTACTCCTGACACTCTTCTCCACCCACTCTATCCTGCCTGTACTCTCTTCTTCACCTCTCTTCCACACTCACCATTACTCTGAACTGTTGATCTTAAGTACTTAAACTTATCCAACTTCACCACCTCTACTCCCTGCATCCTCACCATTCCTCTATCTTCCCTCTCATTCACACACATATATTCTGTCTTAGTCCTGCTGACCTTCATTCCTCTTCTCTCTAGAGCATATCTCCACCTCTCCAGGGTCTTCTCCACCTGTTCCCTACTCTCACTACAGATCACAATGTCATCTGCAAACATCATAGTCCACGGGGACTCCTGTCTGATCTTGTCTATCAACCTGTCCATCACCATTGCAAATAAGAAAGGGCTCAGAGCTGATCCTTGATGTAATCCCACCTCCACCTTAAATGCATCTGTCACTCCCACCGCAGACCTCACCACTGTCACACTACCCTCGTACATATCCTGTACCCCTCTTACATACTTCTCTGACACTCCCGACTTCCTCATACAATACCACAACTCCTCTGCGCTGATAATACTGAAGAAAATACTGACAGCTGGAATGAAAAAAAACTGAAATGCATGCTTTAAATAAAGCTGAACCTATGTAGTGTGATATAACTACAGCCATGATAACATAAGTTATCTCTGTGTCATTGTACTGCAAACTAGCTACTAGCATAGCCGGCCTTAGGCATAGGCGCCGCTGTAGCAGGGGAACTTTTTCAGTAATCTGGATGGTGTAAATAGACCAGGATGGGGACAACAGGTGGTGTATGTGTGTGTGTGTGTGGGGGGGGGGCTTTGTGGAGCCCTTTCGCCTAGGGCATCACTTGACCTAAGGCTGACCCTGGCTACTAGAATGTATTTGTTTTTGTACATAAAGGAGACTTTGTTAGGTTCTGGAAGCATGATTTCCTTGCCAATTTATCCCTTATGTCTAAGCAAAAAAAGTCAGTAATAATTAAAAATTAGAGGTAATATGCATTTTGCAGAGATCTGAGAAAGCTGTTACATGTTGTTACTCTAGCCCTGACCCCTGGTTTAATGCATTGTTTAATGCATTGTTTAATATTAGGATAATCCCTTCAAAGTTTTAAAGCGTTGCAGAAAATATGAGAGCAGGATGTTGTCATAGAAAATACAAAGAGAACAAAGATTTGCTTGTGGTTATGCAGTAAAAATGATCCTGCTTGCTATTAGAAGCATATCCCACCCCAATGAGGGAGCAACAGAATCCCAAATCCGTGAGAGATTTCAGTTGAGACAGAACTTAGCACAGAGACTTACAAGAGTTGCTAGAAAATAAAGTATACATAGAACAAGAAAGACACTTCAGTGAGGACCCTCAGAACAAAGTGAGTGCATAAAGTGAGATAAACAGGAGAATGCTCTGAGACTTTATTTTAGTGTAAGACAGAGAATGACAGTGAAATGGACTTGAAGCAGGAGGAATCTGAGAACCAATAGAAAATGATGCATTTTATTTTGAGATACACATAACAGTGAAAGGTCAACATAATTGAAAAGAAAGGAAGTGAGACAGTTAAGTCCACTACTACTAAGGTAGTAGAAAAGCAATCTAAAAGAAATGAGACCATTCAGAGGCCTGCACTTCAAGAAAGTAATGCAGAAAGTGATTTCTGTTTAGAATTACAATGTGCAGAAGATGACATAAAAAAATACATTGTTAGTATTTTTAAGGGGAAGAAACTGCACATGTTGTCTTGAGGCAGATCACTGATTTATTTATGTATTTATTTATTCTTTGCTGAGCAGGTCAGTCCCATTAGGCTGGTGGGCACTTTTCAAGGGAGTCCTGAGGTGGTATTTATGTTTGATTATAGGACATTTTGCTACTCTCTCTTTTTTTTTTTAATAAGTGTGATGGGGTCTATTATATCCAGCTGAGCTACCACCAACTGAAGCAGTTGGGACTTCAGTTTAACTTCTCATTCTAAGGATAAAAAACACAGGGGGGGATTCATCAAACGTCCGTGCAGGAATAGTTTTTTCCTGGATGGAAGGGACTGTTCCCATATGGCACAGCAGCGTGCAATGCATATTAATGAAGGCACACTGCCGTGCTGTAAAACGGGCATGGTTTTGTGTACGATTGTAGGGTGTGTGTCTGAGACCAGTGCTCTCACAATACACACACCCCCTGCACACCAGAATTGCCATACGGCAATGTAAATAGAGCTAAATCACTTGTTACACCTCCCAACCTGTCAGGGTAAGAAATCTGGACAAAGCCATAAGGGAAAATTGTCCCTATAAACTGAAAAAGTTGATAGAATAACAGGTTTAGCATTAGCATGGATATTCTGAAGGGTATAAGGTAAAAAAATGAAACAAAGTATTTTTAACATGTGCAATAAAGTTTAAGCATAGCTGCATGGGTGTGCCCGTTGCTTAAATATGCTTAGACCAGCTGAAATGGCATGATAAGTTAAATAGCAATACACATCCAACATAAGCCTTAATGCAATAGTGTAGCATTTATAGTGCACACCTTGCATGTAGTGATGCACGGTTTGAGCCTCGCCAAAGCCATTCCCATTTTGTATGTGCAATCATTACAATTTTAATTTATTTGTATATGTATGCAGGAAGTAACTTATATTTCTCAACCAGAGTTGTGCATTAGGGCCAGATGTGAGTTGTCAGTTTGCTAAAGTAGTGAACCCCCCATATAAACACAAGTGCCCCATACAGTATAGTCACACAAGAATAAATGTAATGAAAGCACATTGGGGGATGTCAGGGAAGGTAAACAAATGTATAATATGTAATGAATGATGATTCAATACCATACAGGTAGTAATCCAATAAAATAAAACATAAGCAATGCTAAGCATTGCACAGCTATGCTGACCAGGTGTAAGCATTGTGCAAATATGAATACTAAGCAATGAGCAGCCCAGCTAAGTGTATTTGCCCATTGGTAAGCCGTGCTGAACCTGCTCCTTTAAGCACTGCCAACCTTAGCTAAGCAGGTTTGCCTGTAGCTTAGCTTAGCTCAGCATATTCAAAACCATCCATTCATGGCAAAGGGTGGGAAATTGGCTGTATTTAAACCTTGCAGGTGTGAATACAGCTCATAACCAGTTGTAGCTCCCCACTTTAGGCAGTATGGCAGGTGTTGGAGAGGGCATGCACTTTTATGTGCAGATCTGGGGCATACAGGAGTCCAAGGTCATGGTAGGACTCCTGGTAAAAAACCATGATGTGAGACTGCTGCAGGACCAGTACCAGGACTCCTAATACAAAGCGGAAGCCTGGGGAAGTCTTGCCTGTGATCTCACCAGTGCCACTGGCATCTCTCAGACTGGTAAGCAGGTCTGGCACCACTATGCCGACTTGAAAAGGAGGAAGAGAGACCTCTTAGAACAGAGGTTCCAAGAAGCAAGACAGAGGGGTGATGCCCCAGCAGTGTGTAAGTATTCATAGCAATAACTGTGAAGTCCAGCCTGTGTATGTGATGGATAGGTATGCCTAAATGTTTCTCTATTTTCATTACAGCTCCAGCTGAGTGGGCTGTGAACCAGGAACCCCACACAGTAGGTTGCAAAGGCTGCGTCACAAGGCTGGTGAGTAACAATCCTGCTTGTAGTAGTCATACCAAATAAATATAAATGAGTAGAATATCACCTGGCAGTATATAAAATGTGTATGTTTGTACTGAATAAACATTTAAATAAAACTGTAACTGCCTGGCAATAAAGTTCTAAATCCTGGACTGGTTGTGTTTACTCTGGTATGGTATGGCATGAAATGTTGCATTCACCAAGATCTGATATCTGAATAGTAATGTCGTGTTAACCATGTTTTCCACACTGTGCAATATCAAAAATATGTCTAGGAATGTCTGTATAAGAATGTTGTAATTACAAGGTCAGATTGTACAACCAAGAGAGACTTAGGCAGAAAACATTGAAAAAGAAACAGCAGTTTTTCAATAGCTCACTCTGATGAAACACAAATTGTTGTATTTTTAGCAAACACAGCCATGGTCTGAATCCTAAGAGTGGTAATGAGCTATATGCATAATTTCTACTAGGAGTTTGTGAATATGTGTAGAAACAGTCAGGTAGTGTTAACAACCATTCCCCCCACAGGTCTTCCAGGTAACAGAACTGTAACTGCCTGGTAATAAAGTTCTAAATCCCGGACTGGTTGTGTTTACTCTGGTATTGTATGGCTGGAAATGTTGCATTCACCAAGATCTGATACCTGAACAGTAATGTTGTGTTAACCACTGTTTCCCATACTGTGTTACATAAAAAAATATGTCTAGGAATGTCTGTATAAGAATGTTGTAATTACAGGGTCCGATTGTGCAACCAAGAAAGACTTAGACAGAAAACATGGAAGAAATAGACAGCAGTTTTTCAGTAGCTCACTCTGATGAAACACAAACTGTTGCATTTTTAGCAGACACAACCATGGTTCAAATCCCAGGAGTGGTAGTGAGCTGCATGCATAATTTCAACTAGGATTTTGTGAATATGTGTAGAAGTAGTCAGGTAGAGTTATCAACCATTCCTCCCACAGGTCTTCCAGGTAAGAGAAGTAGAAAATAGCTATAAGAAGGTTTAATTATACACTGTGCACAGACATACCACTGCCCAAACCAAGGCCATAGGTTATTGTAATAATATCTGTACAGTAATGATTAGAGCAATGGTCATTAAAGTTGTGAGCACTGCAAGGATATACAAGCTGTTAATTGACATCTCTCCCCCCTACCATATATGCAACAATAA
>NC_056749.1:729182349-729279907 GCF_019279795.1 Protopterus annectens
GGGGGATGGTGTTGAAGGCCTTGTCGAGGTCTAGATAGGCTGTGTGGACTGCCTTACCCTCATCCACGGCTCTAGAGACTGATTCGAAGAAGTCATTCAGGTTCAGGAGACACGATCGACCTTTCACAAACCCAAACTGGGTGGGGTCCAGTGTTTGAAGGTTGCCAATGTCTTTGTTTATAAGTTCCATGATAATACGTTCCATAGCCTTGCAGATCAGGCTCATCAGACTGATGGGACAGTAGTTCCCAGGATCCAAATTGGATCCCCCCTTGTGGAGTGGGATAACTGTAGCTGTGTGCCACTCAGTTGGCACAAAGCCTGAGGTGAGGCTATGATTAAACATGACACTTAGGTGAGGTGCCAGTTCATTTTGTAGTTCTTGAAGTACACAACCCTAAATAAATATATATATATATATATGCCCATGACATGTATTGGAGTCATACCTCAGCACCATATCTCTCAACCTCTTAGTGCAAGGGGATGTAACGTACATATTGCAGTTATAAATGTAGGATGTTGCTACAGTAACAATGGTTGTGTCAACATACATGTGAAGGAAGACTCTTCTGAAAGTGACATGTGCACCATCAGTTACTGACAGACATCATAAAATCATCATAGTGAAGTACCAATCAAATCACAGTAATGATCCTGTGGAATACAAAAGAAATATGAAGAGCAAACATGGAGAGTCTGAAACAATCTAGTCAGTTGGGAGGTATACAAAGACCTCCTTAGTGCAAGAAATGTGGAACCAGTCTGACAAAGGGGATGTTTAAAGCCATGAAAATGGGGATATATCACAACTACTGGAGTAGATAATGCCACACATTTGATGCATTCACACCCTCCTGTCTGTCCTAACTCATATTAACTGGAGGAGCAGAGGTCCCAAGCCCACATACTTCCCACTAGTTAGTGACATACATCTTCACAGCAGCCCACTGCTTTGTCAGAAATATACAACACGTATGGTAGCCAGGCAACAGTACATCTGACAAATATCTGGACATAATATCACACTAAGGTAAATAGACTGAGCTACTCGGCATGTCACCAAGCACTGTCTACAATGCAGGCATACTGCCACAACACTAACCCAATTTACCTATGGGGAAATACACATGTAATTGCAAATATACCAGGCACTACAGGCGTGTAACAGCATGGAGTAACAGACACCAGTGTGAAAGTGCATACCCACAACCAATCTCAACACAGTCACAGTCACATAATAGTAAGCCTAAGTAATAGTACAGTATATGGACTGTGTGAACAAAAGTTATCATCATGTTTGCCACCCACACACTAACCCTACATATGCTGGCCCAATTCACAGTGTAGTCTGATGCCTGACTGTGGTATGGGACATGTGTCGGTCTGGCCCTACAAATATATATGCTGATAGGGTATCAGAAACTGGAGCAGCATGCAACGTCAGATAGAAGAGGACCAAGAACACTGACATCTACCCCAGTCTGTGCACAGCCCAAATAACATATTCACAACACACTGCTACATAATACAGACACTCTGTCAGCAATCACCATGAGTACATTGATCTCACTACTTTACAGATTACAACAGAATGTCAAGGTTTTGTCCTCAAAAATTAGGCCTCCTATACATTACATGTCTGGCAGTCTGATATATCACTGGCTTTATATCAGGAATTATGTCAGTAGATAATGGTATACTGTACATATCCACCTCTTACTGCATGACATATGAACAAAGGGTGACAGACTTGGGGGACAGAGGCAAAAACACAGGGCCAATATTGACATATTGCAGTTATGAACAGAGAACATTGCTGGTGTAACAGGGTTTGTTGTGACATATCTCTTCTGAGGGATATGAAATCAGTAACACATGTGGATGTTACCATTTACTGACTACAATCATGAGACATAAGACAGAAAATGTGTGAATAACACACCAAATCTAAGACTCCAAACTCTGACCAGTCTGCAGATAGCCCTACAGGTGAGAGTTTTCTCAGCCGCATAACACTGTCATGCCAGACTTTAAATCATGCAGAACAGCCATATCCACACAGACCCTTTTAAACCAACATTACTTCAAATGTAGAACAGCAGTACTTACATTCTGTCCCCATGTCTGGAACATCCCCCTCCAGTTTGTTGGCCTGTCTCCAGAGTGTTTGTTGTAATAGCTATTTCCAACTACCCTCTGTGATGCTGTTTGTCAGACACCCATGTGAAGTCCTGTTCACAGTGAAGGAAAAGGGCCAATGCTCACATGAAGTACTTAGTTAAAGGTGTGTGTTTACATGCAATTGGCTATAGGAATGATACCACAGTTATTCCACATGCAATTAGCAAGTGGGGGACTCCAATTTGTGCACAGGCCATCAGCTGATCATGAGCATTACCTACAAAAGTCATGCTGCTGCCCATGCAAAACAAATGCATTTTTCCAAATCTACCAGAGAGAGAGGGACAGAGAGAGAGAGAGAGAGAGAGAGAAGGAAAGGAAGAGAGAAAGAGCCAAGTGTGTTTGTGTATGATCTGTGGGTGAAGAGAGGTCTCTGGGTATTATAATGGTTGCCTATATATACATTTGTGACTGTGGATTGTCTACAACAACCTCTACAGTATTTGACAACTGTTGGCCTTGTAATGTGGCATTGGGACATATGGGTCCTCAATATGAAAATGTAGCTAAACCCACGTTGTAATGGATCCTGTTATTACACAATCACACCAACAACCACAATAACACACACACATACATCACTACTGAGTTTTGAACCCCTACCTAGCTACGTGTTGTTACTACACTGTTGCACAGTTATCACAAGTGCCATGGAGCTTATTTGAAAGCTGTCCAAAGGTATCTTTGAAGGTGAGTGACATCAGCTGCAGTGCTAAAGGAGGGGAAAGGGAAGTGTAGTAAGTGTGAATGTCCACAAAATCAGGTGTTAACAAAGACACAAACACTCTCACACACATTTTTATAGTTGCCAGGACCAGGATTAGAAGTGCTACCTAACTAGTTTGCTACACTATAGCATTACACAATTACTGCACATACCACAGAATTTATGAGCTGAGGTTTTCCAAATGGGTTATTTCAAGGTGACTGACATCCACAGGAGTGCTAAAGTAGGTCAATGGGAGTTGTAGTGAGTGTGAATGGCCTCAAAATCATTCTTCTCCAAACACACACACACAGTTTAACAGTTGCCATGTCTGGGATTAGGACGCCTACATAACTAGTTTGCTATATTACAGTATTACGCAATTATCACATGCACCACAGGGGCTATATTGTTGAGATTTGCCCAAAGGGTTATTTCAAGGTGACTGACATCAGCAGGAGTGCTATCCTGGGCAATCAGAGTTGCAGTGTGTGTGAATGGGCCATAAATCATTCCTCTGGAAACACACACACACACACACACACACACACACACACACACACACACACACACACACACACACACACACACACATACACACTCACACACAACTTCACATTTGATAGGAATGAGTTTATAAATGCTACATGAATACCTATTTGTGTTATCATGTTACACAGTTATGAAGCACCACAGACACTATAGGGCTGAGGGATACCAAAAGGAATATCTACAGTGATTGACATCAGCACATCATGTGATATAGGCCAATTGGATGTGTAGTGGGTGGGGCAAGCCTCATAATGAAATTCTCTCTGTCAGTCTGTCTGTCTCTCTCTCTCTCTCTTCCCCACATCTCTGTGTGTGTATGTTTGACATATTATAGTCTGTTGGCCTTAGATATGCGTGAGTATTACTATCCAGTGCGTGTGTGAAGCATAATTGGTGTGCAATTTGGTGTGTGTCCACAGACATCTACAAATAACAGATATGTATATTCCACTGTGTTGTCAGATACAGGCTGCATTTCTCAAAGTGTAGGAGCATGCCCAGTATGACCTTCTGTATTGTGTGTGTGAAACCATTCCAGCTGGAGGTTGTACTCCAATTCAGGGTTTGGTGTTCTACACCTACGGATAGCAAACTGTTTCTGCAGGACATCTGTAGATAGGTTGACAATATGAAGTCGCAATGGGCGAAAGATAAGGGGATACTAACTATTGCTGTCTGTGCTGCTTGTGTTACATGGTTGGTGTTAGCAGAGATATTCAGACATATGCACTGTTTTACAGCGTGATGTATTATGTCATCAACTACTTTCAGATAAGATTATTTGCCCACAGTTATTTACCAGGAAATACACGATGAATGCAGCTGAGTCCAGTATTGTGATGGCAGTCTACACATTCTTGCACACTCCTGCCATTCTGGAGGGGTAGCTACAGACACTTGCTGATGGGTCTGTGTAAATGGTCCAGCACCTTGTTAGTATGGTGGCTGAGGATCCCCTTCTTGTACATATATCGACTTAACAGAGTGGCCATACCTCTCAGCTGTACAGATTCACCCAGGTTACTCAGAGGCAGGGCTCATATATCTGGTCAATTCCCCTTCACATTGTGGTTTACGAGCAGGTTTGTAGCCACCCATTCCTGGGTTTGCAGGCAGGGGTAGTATGGGCGCACAATCAGAGTTTCAGACTTCACACATTCCATGACGTCCATGCTTGTACACCCCCCCCTCTGTTATTCTATCCTCTTCCTAACATTATGTTAGTGATATCTGAGAAGTATCCCTATAGTTGGCCCTTCATCCCAGCAGTATTTATGGATTGGTCCACAGTTCATGCAGTAGGACATGGGGGGCATGCTACTGGGATTTCTCAACATGGCCTTGCATTTGTGTTCTGTTGACTGTGTTAGGTTGTTAGTTAGGACCCCATGAGATACCATACACTGGCACTATGGGTGAGGCACAGGCCTTTGACAGAGGACTGTAGGCCATTTGGTAGTGATGCAGACCATCTGTAGCAGACCAGTGCATTCTGTCACTCCTACATTCCCAAGATGTGAGCCTGTGGATTCCCTGGGGTGACAGGGTAAGTGTGCGTGGTGTTAATGGCAATGCTTCCTGTCCATATTGATCCATTGGTCTGGATGCAGGCAGGGTGCTGCTTACAGCTAGGGACACACCTGCATAGGACACCTCTTCAGCATGTTGCATTCTGTGGGTATCCCCATACAGATGTGGGGTCATACTGTACTCATTCCCTGCAGCAAGGATATGACCTGTGATAAACCTGTGGCTGATAGTGGGGTGAGCTGAGTGCATGTGTGGTATGGAAGCTACTTACAGCTGATTCACAGATATACCTGGGATATTCCCCTTATGCTGCCTTGTGTGGGGACATAGGCAGTCTCTCATTACTTCATAACTGTGCCTTTTGTGGTCTGCCAGTGATTGACCAGACTACATCAGTATTCCATACTACACAGGCAACTAATGTGCTGCTAACCTGTATGTACAATTCCAAAGGTGTGTGGAGTTGACAGTTACATTCTATGTACTCTGTCTAGGGTACTTACACCTGTGTACTGTGTGTATGTATGTGTCCACATTCATGGCATGTCCATCTTTCACATGGTGACAGATATTGACATCTGTACAGTGAGTATGGATGACTGGTGACATGGCTGAGAAGCATTGCGGTTGGCACTGAAGTTGTCAGAACATGGCCCTGTCAACCGCAATACTGTCCATAGGCCACTGAGACGCAACCCTCCATGCCTACATGCTGACCACTTCCTGACAATATTGAACACACAACTACCTAACGCACAAACCCCTGTATATTGCACACATGCAACAATCTATCCTGTAGATTGGGCCAGCTCTGGCAATCTGTGCTCCACTGATATAACTCCTCACATTTACATGTTACTGCATTTCTACATAGGATTGTGTGTGTGTGTGTGTGGGGGGGGGGGGGGCACACCTGACAACTTTAAACATTCGCTATGACTGTACTGGTATTTCAGGTACTCTGTTTGCTTCCATTTCATATTCTATTCTGACTTATCATGCAGGTTGGAGGCATATCAGTAGAGTACAAATAAATCTTATCCTACATTTCAGTTTCAGACTTCTTACCCTTCAGAACTAACATACAACTGCCAGATCTGTTGTAGTCTGTCTGTGTAGGTCTGGAGGACTCTGTTCACCATTGCCATCAATTGCAGGCCTTTGCCCAGCCTTTCTTTATGGTCATCTACACCTGTCCTGCTGGCTGAGGCTGGTGGTGGGTATGTGAACCTCACTGACATACATGTGTGTGTCGTATGGACACACACAGTTATTTGGGCCACCAATGTACTGCGGTGGGATTTGTCACCTTGTTTAGTACTGCCTAGTATGTTGACAACAGTATTTATTATGGATTTCATGCTGCCCATATAGTTGTCCACGATCTGCTGCCATCCCATTCAGCCACCAGATTCCCTTGCATGCTCACATCCATTCCATACATACATCTATCAGAACATACTACTCCATTCAGTAATTGATAGGTAGGGTGACTTACCTTGTGTCTGGACCAGTATTGAGGATGGTGCTGGAGGGCTGACTATGTCGGATGCATATAGTACACTACCTATACATGGTAAAGCACAGGTAGTGTCATGTCTGGCATCCCTTTTATTGTATGTGCGAGTCAGAGAGAGGTGTCATTCCATGGGTCTCTACCATGTCAGTGTATGTGCTATGCATTGCCTCTTTGCCAAGTCCTGGGCATACTGGGCATGCCTCCTTCTGCCTACAGGGGCAGACTTAGGATGTTCCTCCTCTGAGTCCCTCTGTGCCTATGCTGGCCCTGGCAAAGGTGGGGCTGTGTGGCCCTGCCCTGTGCTGTTCCTGCTGCAGCTGTTTCCGCAGGATCATATTGGGTAGCATAGCACATACTATGAACATTTGTGTACATGTGGCTGGAGAGTACTGCAAGGCTCCACCGGATATGTCCAGGCAGTGGAACCATGAGTTGAGCATCCCAAACACACGCTCTATTATGATTCTGGTTTGTGCATGTGCCTTATTATGGAGTTCTTGTTCAGGTGTGTGTGCATTTCTGAGTGGTGTCATCAGCCATGGCTCCAGTGCGTAGCCAGTATCCCCCACTAGGTGGCCATATGGGATGTCCCCACTGACAAATAACTGGTAGAATTGTGTCATGTGCCAGATGTGGGAGTCGTGATAGCTTCCAGGACTACCAGCACATACATTAAAGATAATGTCCTGGCCATTGCACATGACCTAGCAGTTGATGGAGGGGAAGCCCTTGCGGTTTATGTAGACACTACCCCACTCACTGGGTGGTGCTTTGATGTGTATATGCATGCAGTCTATAGCACCCACTACCTCAGGGTATTCTGCTATTTGGTGGAAGAGATGCATATTGCTGGTCAATGCCTCACGGGTGTTGAGGAAAGATATGTGCTCACTGGCATGTGCTGACATGGCATCTAGGAACTGGTGGAGTACCCTGGATGCTAATGCCTGTGAGATCCCCATGATATCCCCAGTTGGCCTTTGGAAGGTACCTGTGGCTAGCATTCTTAAGCCTACACATACCTTGATATCCACGGGGATGGGCTCCCCTCTGTTGGTTCTGTGTGTGAGGCGGGGCCGGCACAGCTCAACAATTAGCTGTAGAATGTCCCTGTCCACCCTATAGTGCTTCACTATCTCCAGCTTATGTAGCCCCTGGTAGGTTACCCTGGATCTGTACACTCTTCTCCTCCTCACTGTGGTATGGTCATTAGCATTCACATCCTCACCACCCTCAGCCTCTTGCACATATTGATGTATGAGAGTGACAGCAGCCCCTAACATTTTGTTAGTATTGTCAGGTAAAATTTCCCTATCTGTATACAACGGTGGTGTAGAGTTTGTGGGAAAAAACAGACTGAAAGGTGTTTGCATAGTTTATAGTTGTGTGCTGGGCTGCTGCCTGTGTAATTGGCTGATTCTGATACATTCCACCTGCCTGCTATGCTTGTTCTCCTTGATTGCCTTCCTACTGCTGTTTCCCCTTCCCACTTCCTCCCTAATTAAACCCTGAGGCATACCGTGCATACCCAATGCTCATATGTAAACAGTGCTGCCATTTCTTCTCTTTTTTTTTTTTTTTTTTTGTGGTTTAAAACCCAGTGTGTGGCACGCACACCCATTTACACTATATACACAGTGCTCAGGCACATCTGACATACCCCCTTCCTTAGCTGTGCTTAGCGAAGGGCAAACACGGGCCACATAGATCCAATAAGCTTACAGAAAGCATGACGCACCCTCTTATGAATTCATTCAGCTCTTAGACTTGTACTGTTTTATTGCTGTACTTACACAGTTAGGGACAAGCTGACACTTTGAAGAAATATGTGATTCAATATAACTCCCCTCATTTGCATACTGCAGTGTGTAGGTCATTAGTTACTGTACTTAAACAGACCCTTTCCCCATGACAACCAGTGCTCCCTGGTATTGTTTACATTCTGCATGCCATTGACTATAATGGCAAAATGCAGAATTCACTTAAAACTGACTTTTCCCATTTTTTTATACAATCCCATTTGCGCGCATCTGCCCTAAGCTCAAGTGGCTGAGATCTGCCAAAAAAAAAAAGTTTAATTTAAAAAATAAATAATGTATTTTTAATGCCAATGGCCTTATATTTGGCCATTGGCATGTGTATTAAACATAATACATGCTTTTACATGAGCTGTCATGCTTCCATTTTGTCAGTTGCAGAAATGTACTCAGTTATTTTCTGAATACATTTCTGCACTGATACTGTTCTAGCAGGGAGACCTGGCGGCTTTTCTGGATCGCAAAATCACCTCATTTGCATGGTTTTCACCAGCAAATGAGGTGATTTGCATATTTGCTGGTTGTCTGTGCTGGAACAGTGTAGGGCTGCTCGTGCACGTGAAAACGGCACTTTCCTGGATCACTCGGAGGCTATTTTCCATGCAGGAGCTCCTACAGTGTTCCTGCACAAAAATAAAAAAATGACTTTGTGAATCACGGTGTCAGTCTTGAGCTAATGGACATATAAGTGAGCCACATAAAGTTTAAAAAGGCAAAATGAAATATGGTACTTAAATTAGAGCCAGAAATACAAAACTAAGTTTGTAGAGGGAGACAGGTGAAGATGATATTTGCAGTACTTCTTACTCCTCTTTTGAGCTAATATTTAATCTCTTGTGTAGAGTAAAGTAATGAAATGTAAGACATTTGGCATCTGTTACTAGTGCCAAATTCTCACAGGACATTTGTATTTAAACTAGTCCATAGTCACATGTTATGAGATCACCAGAGGATAGACAAAATTAAAACAACAGTATTAGTCAAATTTTACTGGTCAGCCAAAATCGAAGAGTTATAGAACATTTATCCTCCTTGTCTAGAATGTTAGAAAACTGCACTCCATTTTGGATATAAAATACCTTTGTTCTCAGTCTCTGTCATAGAAGTACAATTTGAATATGCTGCATGGATAATAGGGGAGGCGCTGGTAAAACTGAGCAAAGGGTATCATAATGTACTAGTCTCAGGTACATAGGTTCATAGATAATGCTAGGCTAGGTACATAGGTTCATAGATAATGCTAGGCTAGGTACTTAGGTTCATAGATAATGCTAGGCTAGGTACATACGTTCATAGATAATGCTAGGCTAGGTACTTAGGTTCATAGATAATGCTAGGCTAGGTACATACGTTCATAGATAATGTTAGGCTAGTTACATAGGTTCATAGGTAATACTAGGCTAGGGACATAGGTTCATAGGTAATACTAGGCTAGGTACATAGGTTCACAGGTAATGCTAGTCATAGGTACATAGGTTCATAGGTAATACTAGGCTAGGTATATAGGTTCACAGGTAATACTAGTCATAGGTACATAGGTTCATAGATAATGCTAGTTATAGGTGCATAGGTTCATAGGTAATACTAGGCTAGGTACATAGGTTCATAGGTAATGCTAGGCTAGGTACATAGGGTCACAGGTAATGCTAGTCATAGGTACTTAGGTTCATAGGTAATACTAGTCTAGGTACATAGGTTCATAGGTAATACTAGTCATAGGTGCATAGGTTCATAGGTAATACTAGTCATAGGTGCATAGGTTCATAGGTAATACTAGTCAGAGGTACATAGGTTCATAGGTAATACTAGGTTAGGTACATAGGTTCATAGGTAATACTAGTCATAGGTGCATAGGTTCATAGGTAATACTAGGCTAGGTGCATAGATTCATAGGCAATACTAGTCATAGGTATAGGTTCATAGGTAATACTAGGCTAGGTACATAGGTTCATAGGTAATGCTAGGCTAGGCGCATAGGTTCATAGGTAATACTAGTCATAGGTACATAGGTTCATAGGTAATACTAGGCTATGTACATAGGTTCATAGGTAATACTAGTCACAGGTACATAGGTTCATAGGTAATACTAGTCATAGGTACATAGGTTCATAGGTAATGTTAGGCTAGGTACTTAGGTTCATAGGTAATACTAGGCTAGGTACATAGGTTCATAGGTAATACTAAGCTAGGTGCATAGGTTCATAGGTAATACTAGTCATAGGTGCATAGGTTCATAGGCAATACTAGTCATAGGTACATAGGTTCATAGGTAATACTAGTCATAGGTGCATAGGCTCATAGGTAATACTAGGCTAGGTGCATAGGTTCATAGGTAATACTAGTCATAGGTACATAGGTTCATAGGTAATAATAGGCTAGGTACATAGGTTCATAGGTAATGCTAGGCTAGGTGCATAGGTTCATAGGTAATACTAGTCATAAGTACATAGGTTCATAGGTAATACTAGGCTAGGTACATAGGTTCATAGGAAAATCCTAGGCTAGGTACTTAGGTTCATAGGTAATACTAGGCTAGGTGCATAGGTTCATAGGTAATACTAGTCATAGGTACATAGGTTCATAGGTAATACTAGGCTAGTTACATAGGTTCATAGGTAATGCTAGGCTAGGTGCATAGGTTCATAGGTAATACTAGTCATAGGTACATAGGTTCATAGGTAATACTAGGCTAGTTACATAGGTTCATAGGTAATGCTAGGCTAGGTGCATAGGTTCATAGGTAATACTAGTCATAGGTACATAGGTTCATAGGTAATACTAGGCTAGGTACATAGGTTCATAGGTAATACTAGTCACAGGTACATAGGTTCATAGGTAATGCTAGTCATAGGTACATAGGTTCATAGGTAATACTAGTCATAGGTACATAGGTTCACAGGTAATGCTATTCATAGGTACATAGGTTAATAGATAATGCTAGGCTAGGTACATAGGTTCATAGGTAATGCTAGGCTAGGTACTTAGGTTCATAGGTAATACTAGTCATAGGTACATAGGTTCATAGGTAATGCTAGGCTAGGTACTTAGGTTCATAAGTAATGCTAGGCTAGGTATATAAGTTCATAGATAATGCTAGGCTAGGTACTTAGGTTCATAGATAATGCTAGGCTAGGTACTTAGGTTCATAGATAATGCTAGGCTAGGTACTTAGGTTCATAGATAATGCTAGGCTAGGTACTTAGGTTCATAGATAATACTAGGCTAGGTACTTAGGTTCATAGATAATGCTAGGCTAGGTGCATAGGTTCATAGGTAATACTAGACTAGGTTCATAGGTTCATAGGTAATACTAGTCATAGGTACATAGGTTCATAGGTAATGCTAGGCTAGGTACATAGGTTCATAGGTAATACTAGTCACAGGTACATAGGTTCACAAGTAATGCTAGTCATAGGTACATAGGTTCATAGGTAATACTAGGCTAGGTACATAGGTTCACAGGTAATACTAGTCATAGGTACATAGGTTCATAGATAATGCTAGGCTAGGTACATACATTCATAGATAATGCTAGGCTAGGTACTTAGGTTCATAGATAATGCTAGGCTAGGTACATACGTTCATAGATAATGCTAGGCTACGTACTTAGGTTCATAGATAATGCTAGGCTAGGTACATACGTTCATAGATAATGCTAGGCTAGGTACTTAGGTTCATAGATAATGCTAGGCTAGGTACATACGTTCATAGATAATGCTAGGCTAGGTACATAGGTTCATAGATAATACTAGGCTAGGTGCATAGGTTCATAGGTAATACTAGTCACAGGTACATAGGTTCACAGGTAATGCTAGTCATAGGTACATAGGTTCATAGGTAATACTAGGCTAGGTACATAGGTTCATAGGTGATGCTAGGCTAGGTACATAGGTTCATAGGTGATGCTAGGCTAGGTACATAGGTTCACAGGTAATACTAGTCACAGGTACATAGGTTCATAGGTAATACTAGGCTAGGTACATAGGTTCATAGGTGATGCTAGGCTAGGTACATAGGTTCATAGGTAATGCTAGGCTAGGTACATAGGATTAGAGGTAATACTAGGCTGTTTTATCTGGTAGATCATTTTTAGTCTAGTGTGAAGATCCCAGTTCATCAGAACCCTACAGTACAAATACCTACTATCTAAGTTCCTGCCCTTTCAATGAGGATTTGAGAAACAGATCAGTGGTGAATTTAAGGTTTCCTATTTATTTGTCCAGGTTGACTTAAACAGAGTCATAGAGTTGCTTTGCTTTACATCTAAGGGAAATATATTCAATAAAAAGGGATTTTTTTGTGAGAGAGCTCTGTCTCTTCAGCAACTCCAGTTTATGCTGCAGTTGAACCTTATTTCATTTGAGTGGCTACTTAAGATGTTGCTTATTTTGCAAATGTGTGGGGGACCACAAATGGCTAGATCCTTCAAAACATTGTAGACTAGGCAGAGACCCCACCCAAATAATCTGTAGGGAACTGAAAAGAGGGGAGGTGGTTAAAGGTGGGTAGTCTAGTACAAGGAAGACACATTGTTCATTATTTTAATCATATATTTAGGCCAGTACATTTCAAAAGGGACATTATATTCTATTATGGGTCTGATGAGAGAGGGACTGCAGTGGGATGATAACTCCTCTTGACAAAGAAGATATACTCCTGTTAATCAATGTCTTGACAAAGAAGATATACCCCTGACAATCAATGTGGCTAGATAAAAGGATTTTTAAAGATTGTTGATACATAGTGATCAAATGATAGCTCACTGTTAATGAAATGCCAATAATATCTGTGTCAATTTTTAAAGGTGTGTCATCTATGTGAAGGGTACATGTATGCTTATGTTTGCTAAGGACACAGCGCAACATTTCTTGACATTTAGCTTAAGGCCAAAGTCTTGGCAAAATTATTTTGTGTGTGTTAGGCCTTCTTGTAGAATCTCTTTACAACCATCTGCAAACTTTGTCATTCATAGGTCCTTTGCATTAGCCTTGGCACCTGAGAAATAAATACCAAAGAAAAGTGGAACTAGGACAGATCTGTAAAGAACAACACTTAAAACAACCTTTTTGATAAAAGCATGCCTGCTGCACTTATAGATTTAGGTCTGTCTGTAAGCTGGTTTACTATCCAGAAGGCAACAGAGGGTTACATTTATTTTCTTTATATTTTGATAATGTCAGAATGTAGGACTGTATCAAAAAAGTGGCCAGGTCAATGTAAGCAGTGTGAACAAACCTACATGCATCCAATGCATTACTGTTTTCCTCAAAGAAGTCCACCAAGTTCAGAAGCCAGGATATACCTTTAACAAACCCAAAGTGGTTTAAGTCAATGGACTGTAGACTGCTGATGTCCTTGTTAATAATTCCCATAATGATACACTTTAGTAATTTAAATACATGGATGGTGAGGCTTAAAAGCCTACACTTTCCAGGGTGGGTTCACTCTTTCGGAATGGGATGACTGCAGCATTTCACAATACATCCAACCTTAATCCAATGGAAGGACTGAAATGGTAAGGATTTAGTAGCAAGTCTATAAGGCTATGCTTGGTTTTGACAAATAGGCAGCCTGATGCATTGCCTCTACTGATGGACCAAGTGTTCTTGGCATTGGAAAGAGCTATCAGGACTTCCTCTGAAGTTAACTGTGTAAGAATGCTAATCTGGAGAGGGGTGGGTGGATTAGGAGGAGATAAGCGTGTAAAGTGTGAGCAAAATTTACCTGTGAATATATGGGCTATGCCTTCAGAGGATGAGTATGCGTTCTTGTCATGTAATAGCTCAGTGGATTATTAGGTTTGCTTCTATGACGTCCAACTTAGTTGAAAACGTCGTTTTGGTTGTTCTTAATAAAGAGACAAATTTCTGGCTATATTTATTTTTAGAAGATCTGTTTTTGCCCCTGAGTTCTTTCTTAATCTTTTTGAGTTCTCTTTTAGAGGTTGGGGTATTGTTCTTAAATGTCTTCCTCTTATTATACAGTTTTATACTAGAGTTCCACACTAAGGGTTTACTCTTGAACATAGCATGGTATTTATGCCTGTGGGAAATGATGTATCTTTTCATGCTTTTACGTAAGCATAGAAACTGCCTGCAAAGGTTGATACATTTCATCAGATTATCAGCTAGCTCTGATAGATTTGGCTTAAAATAGACTTTAAGAATAGAAAGATTTGAAGGTATCAGATTTTACCATTAAAGTGAATATTACTAAATGATGGTTGGATTTGTGAGGCGAGGACAAGATCCAATATTTTTGATCCTTTATCTAGCTGTGTTGTGAACTAGTTGGTCTAAAGAGATAGCATTTATGAACTCTAGGAAGCATTTTGTGCACTTATTTGCAGAAATCATACAGGTTTCCCATTAAATAGAAAGAAAGTTGAAGTCCTCCAGGAAAATTGTATTAGGATCATTTGGGAGGGACCCCGCTTTGTTCAACTATGCACCTGGGTGGCTGGTAACAAGTAGGTTTTTATGCTACGTGGCTATGATGTGGTACTTGTTTATTCACAGTAACTGGGCTATGGAATAACTCAGTCATTTTATTGCCTTATGAGTCTAGACTTGATTTGGCTTCTTAGGAATACTGACTGGTCCCCTCTTAACAACACAGTCATTTCAGTGGTGGGGTTGAAAGAGTGGAAAGCACTGAGACCCAGCACTGTGAGGATGCTATCACTATACTGAAGTTAGTCATAATTGTCCAACTTCATGACTATAGGTGCTGTCACTTGTAATATATCGTATGAATCATGTTTTAAGCCAATCATTACTTGACAAACTTTTGACGTGAAGATAACGACAAACTGCAGTGGGGTGCTGGATATGAACAGGACCAAGCTTACCTGCTCATTCTGTTTGGCCATTCACAACCCTTAAGATTTAATACATAAGAAGTTAGTCAGCCATCTGCCTCATTAGTTTAAACAGATTTGCTTGACTTGATATGTTCATAACCTTTTATTTATTTTTTTTGCAATCATCAATAATAAACACAGGTAACAGCAAAAACAGGCAACAGAAGATGAACAATGACGTGTGTGTGTGTGTGTGTGTGTGTGTGTGTGTGTGTGTGTGTGTGTATATATATATATATATATATATATATATATATATATATATATATATATATATATATATATATATATATATATATATATATATATATATATATATATATATACATATGTGTGTACATATATATATATATATATATATATATATATATATATATATATATATATATATATATATCCAAAAGACTTCGTAAAAATCAGAATTATCCAATAGCAATGTCGAAAAAACACATTGAGAGCCAGTAATTAGCGCTTTCATCCAATTTAATATGTTGGACTTCTTCAGAATAACATACAATTACAATACAATCCTGTATATATAACCAAAGTAATGGTGAAATGACAAGTCATACTGTAGACCAATTAGGAAATATAACTCATGAATTATGTAATAAGAATCCTGTTGAAGCAAGACATTCCACTAACTGAATTATGTATAATGCATTTAGAACCCTGTTCAAAAGTAAACAAAGCCTACCACTAGTAAATGTGTAGTTAGTTGTGCCATTTCAAAAAACATTTAATGTTTAAACTTTCATTTAGTCCAATTATCCTCCTATTCTTTTAAAAGGCTTCTCTCCGAAGAAAAATACAATCAATAGTATGAATGAAATACAGACTACTCCCCTTGTGACCAATGAGTGTAGTAACACTATAAATGATATAACCGATACTATGTTTGAATCACGGACTACTCCCTTGTCCTGCACCTATCAGTACGTTTCTCAAATACATAATTCAGGACACTCTCTTTCTACACATAACTCTATAGATAGATTCACTAGTTTCCCAGTTCCTATATGCAGGGACTCTATAGCTATTAAGAAAGTGTTTTATAATAACTGGGATATTCTTACCTCCAGCCAGGAGGTTGACAACAAATTAGGGCTAGGTCCTGTTTTTACACATAAAAATTTAAATCTTTACGTTCTCTATTTGAAAATAGAGACACTCAATTTATTGTTACACCCCTGTCATTCACAGTAATAAAGGGATGTTTACTTGTGGAAAATGCGTTGCCTGTAAGAATATTCTTACAGGTGCCTCATATACTTTTAAACATAATAATTTTAAAATACATTATACTACATATTTTGACTGCAATTCAGACAATGTTGTTTATGCAGCTATCTGCACATTGTGTTCAGCATTTTATATTGGTAAAACAATATAAGCTGTCTACAAGAATCAAGGAGCATTGTGCGGCTATAAGAAAATGTGATTTTAGTAATGCCCTAGCTAAACACAGTCATATATGTCCTTTGTCTACAGGATTTAAATTCATTGTGCTTGATTATGTTCATATGTTTTTGGGGATAGAAATACTTTATTGGAGGTTAAAGAATTAAGATGGCAACTAAGGTTAAATGCTAATGCCCCACCTGGACTAAATGAAAGTTTAAACATTAAATGTTTTTGAAATGGCACAACTAACTACACATTTACTAGTGGTAGGCTTTGTTTACTTTTGAACAGGGTTCTAAATACATTATACATAATTCAGTTAGTGGAATGTCTTGCTTCAACAGGATTCTTATTACATAATTCATGAGTTATATTTCCTAATTGGTCTACAGTATGACTTGTCATTTCACCATTACTTTGGTTATATGTACAGGATTGTATTGTAATTGTATGTTATTCTGAAGAAGTCCAACATATTAAATTGGATGAAAGCGCTAATTACTGGCTCTCAATGTGTTTTTTCGACATTGCTATTGGATAATTCTGATTTTTACGAAGTTTTTTGGATATAGTTTCAGTTCTTCGTTGAATTTTAAAGAGTTTTTTTCAGTGTGTGTATATATATATATATATATATATATATATATATATATATATATATATATATATATATGGATTCACTTTATAATCTCGAAATACTAAAATTTTGAATTTCAGTATCTCGAGACAATAAAGCGAAACCTTACAAACCCAAAACACCACAACCGCGAAATTCAAAACCATGAAACACTACACCACACAAACAAACACAAAACTAAAACAAAACACACAAAAACGCAAACACTTACCCAGCTAGAAGCAAGGGCAAGCCCCTGCACCCTTGTGGGCTGCCCTCACACCCCCACTACTTATATATACAAACTCTGAGGTCGCACTAACCACCAAAACACAGAAAACACACCACTACACACTCCAAACGTACTCACATACACACAGACCCTACCCCAAACCCTTTAAAAACTAACACTTACCTAATGCATCATCACAACCGTGGGTTCGACATTTCCTGCTTCGGGATACTGCAGTTTCGCACAATTGCAGTTTCGACACTTTGGTCTCGAGATACTGAAATTCGACATTTCAGTACTTTGAGATTCCAAAGTGTAACCGTGTATATATATATATATATATATATATATATAAAACTTTATAAAAGCAGCAACAATAACTGTTTACAAAGTTACCACAAGCACGTAATATAACTATCCTGCATGGAGCATAGTGATTATGCTCTGATATTTGGAAAAAGACAAATCAGTTAGGTGTTACTATAGCACAAAAAATGATCTTAACAAATGTTAAGCACCCCTTGCTTAACTTGTTAAGGTAGGATCTCACTCTAGGCAGTCAAATCTGCCAGTATTGACCAGCAAATGACAGCGGTAGAATAAAAAAACAGATTTGTGTCTGCCTGCTGTCCATAACTGTAATGTGTGTCTCTAACTTCCTTTAAACTTTGAAAGTTGATAGAATAACAGGATGTGTGTGTGTGTGTGTGTGTGTGTGTGTGTGTGTGTGTGTGTGTGTGTGTGTGTGTGTTTGTGTGTGTGTGTTCCCCTGCATTTTTGGAAAAATATGAAGCTTGAAACTCACATGTATGTTATTATTTAGTAACTTCAATCCTCAGAGATTTATCTGAAAATCAAAGATTTTATGAGTATTAGACCAAACATATTAGGCAAAAATCCAGTCATTATGAGAAAATCTGGGCATTTGAGAGGTATGGAAAGTGGGTGCAAACATACGGGACTGTGCTACACACTGTCTTTTTGACAGCACTCATGAAGTTATTTACAGATTTGAAGCCAGCACAACATTTAGCATTTATTTTTCTTCTGTAACTAGTAGTACGTGGAACAGATAAAGTTCCATGTACTACAAAGAATTATGATCAGGTCTCTGATTATACCCCTTTATTATGTGTTCTCGACATGGATGGCAAGATTCACCACTTGAGCTAGTTTTTTGACATCCATGTCTCAAACACATAATACACAGGCTATGATCGGCAACCTGATCATAATCCTTTATATTATTATTGATACAAGAGGTGCAATCAGTAACTGTGATAATGGACAGCAACATCTTACAGTATGGAGCTTTGAAACCAGAACTTGCACTAGTGGTTGCACCAATAGCAAAGGGCAATACAGTCAGATCATAACAATCAAGTATTATCTTAGCATGCACTTTTATATATTTAGATAGAGTTTTAGTATTAGGTTGCTCAGCTTTCTTCTAATGAGAGGCTATATGTGTTCTCACTAATGATGAAAGGACAATAATGACCTTCTTTTCTTCTGGGTTCAACTGGTTACACCGATTAGATTGCATTATTATCCATTTCTGCCAGTTAGGTTGGTATTTCATTCATAGAACCTTTCCAGCTAGGTCACTCTCATGGGTTTATAAAGTGTAAACATAGGAGCTGGAATTAAGCAGTAAAAAAACCTTCTGGTTGTTGTTGTGTCTTTTGGCTTTTCCCGGTTGGCGGTCACCACAGCGGAACTCAAGTCCGCTAATGATTGGCAGTAGATTTTTACATGCCTAGTTGCCAGCTCTGACGCACAACCTTCAAAAAAGGTATGCCCATTCACGCATGTCTCCACACAGAAGATGGTCTAGCTGAGAATTTTGCAAAATAAATTGAAAAGAATCATCTGGGACATATTACCCAAAGGACTGGGGGACAGGTTGGCATTCTTTGACTGTTTGAAGAAATTTGACAATTTTCATTTGACAGTGGCATGAGATTTCATCTGAGTAAGCCTCTGCCACAGCTATGAATACTGGAAAATAGTCAACAGTGAAAACTCTATACGATGGCTTAGTTAGCAAAAAATACTTTTATTCTATGACAGTGGCTATAAATTGTTTAACTAATAAGACAGATGATTTATGTGCAGATATTATAAATACTTCACCAACATGAAGTAATTACTGGCCTAAGAGAAGAAAATATAATGAAAGAGAGAGAGAGAGAGAGAGAGAGAGAGAAAGCTGTTACAGAGCTGAATATAACACAGCAGAAACTAAAGCTTCACTCATTTTTCCTTCAGCAAAACACAAACTTATTGAACAAGGTTGAAAACCTTGAAAAAGTTTGTAAAGAAACACTATTAGATTACTATTGTGTGTTATCCAAAAGGATGAAGAGCAACAAAGATCTTGGGTATCTGTTCACCTTGAGTCTGGTTATCTGATCACTTTGTGACTAGTTACCTGATCAGTTTGTGCCTGGTTACCTGCTCACTTTGTGCCTGGTTATCTAGTCAATTCATTTCTACTTATCTAATCACTTCATGCTAGTTACTTGGCCACCTTGTACATAGTCATCTGATCACTTTGTGCCTAGTTGTCTGACCACTTTGATGGTCAATTTCTCAAAACTGCCACATGTATCAGTCATTAAGAAGGAAGAAGTACACAAGTCCTTGGTGACCTAACTGACACTCATTTATTAAAGGCCACAATTTATAGTAATTGCATTTCTCCTCTTTATATACATTAAAATAGCATTTATATCTGTTTGGTAAACTTCCTCAGTGTCCCATGCAGTGACTAAAATTAAATGGTATAACAATTGTACTACCATCATCATATATAAACTTAAGGAAGAAGCCTATTAAAGATTCTGTTCTTTCCCCTGTTACAATAAAAAACAGTTTATATACAGATATCAAAATCTTTAGCATACTGAGGTTGCCATGGACTGTCAAGTTAAAGTAAAACTTAACACAAAGAGAAAACAGAGTGGCAATACAGAAATATGTTTTTTTCTTCCCCCACCAAAGAACATTGCACTAGTTAATAAAAAAAACAACCTGAAGTAATTCACTTCCAAGCCTGGTTTAAATATGCAGACCACTATCCTGATATCACCACTTTGCTGTCATATTTAAATATAAGGTTGCTTATCCCGTTTATCCATTTTAATCTGTTTTGACTATCCATTTAATTTTCTGCGCCACAAAAATATAAAAACAATGCAGACAAGCAGTACTGCTGCTATAAACAGAGTATCTATAATTGAATTGCTATCTGTATTATTTTCAGTTTTCTATTAATTTATATGTATTATAAACATTAAGGTGACAATTTTTCCTCCTAAAATGCTATTAAATTCCTGTTATTCATTTAACAAATAAAATCACTGAATTTTTTATTTTTTTTTATTTGTTTGGAGTTATTATTATTATTTTTTTTTAATATTTTGGGGTTAATCCTCACAATTGCCTATTAGTTGCTCCTGGGAACCTCTCCTTTTCCACTAGGTCTGCAGAATCCATCAAGTCACCAATGGACTTTCTTCAACCCCTTCTGGGCTGGTGAAAAGATCAATTTATCCCAGGGCCATTTTATTATACCCTAAATTTCTCTCCTCATATGCACACACACAGTATCCTGGTATTGACATACAGCGATGTATGCTTGTGTATCATCCTGCCTTTGCAGTATTCTGGTATGGACATGTGGTTATGTATGCTGGTGTGTCATTGTGCCTTTGCAGTATCCTGGTATGGATATGCGGTGATGTATGCTGGTGTATCATCCTGCCTTTGCAGTCACTCAGTCACTGCCGACACTTCACTAGGGACAATGTCCCCTCACTCATCATCAAACTTTGTCAGATATCAATCATGAGATGCACCCAACTGTTCTCAGTACCCCAATGGGCATTCATATTCTCCCTCCAGTACCTCAAACACCCAAGATGTCAGTGGAACCTAGAGCACATTGGCCATAATCAGGACTCTAACCCTCTATGCCACAGTGCTAAATCAGTCCTATGGAGAAAATGCTGCTGAAGAATATCGCCTTATACTTAGAAAAAAATGCCACAGTCTGTACCTCACACTATAAACTGTAATGCTGTATGTTGTTATTCCTCTCTTTCAGCTAATCTTTAAAGTTGTACTAGTTTTTTTAACTGTATGGAGATAATGCTGCTGAACACTATGGCCTGATGAAAACACTTGTTTATACGTGGAAGGCGTGTACAGAAAATCTAAGATTCTGACGCTACCACTGACTGTTGCTATTAAGCATCACCAGATTTTGCTCACTCACCCTAACACCTTTATTAGTTTTGAGGCTTCATCATGCTCCTAAATGCTTGGAAACTTAGTGTAGGATTTGAGCCTACATACTCCTAGGCCTAGACCTTAGAGTAATCCTGGGTTTGATTCTCCTAGCCTGTTTGTCTATTATGTAACAATGAGCAAATTATTTAACAAGTCATTAAGTTTATATTGCCCATGTATAGAGACTGTGTCTGTAGTGGTCATCCCTCTTAATAAATGTAATTTATTTAATATATATCTATATATATATATATATCTATATATATATATATATATATATATATATATATATATATATATATATATGTGTGTGTGTACCAAAGAATACTTGACATAAAAGGACCAGTGATCGCAAAAGGCAAAACGGAAGGTATATATATATAATAGGAATCAAATAACGCATATCTAATTTAGAGTTTGGAGTGCTTCTATCACAAAACAGATCTTGTTTTTCCATGGAAGGTTAGTTAGAGCACAGAGTTCTATTCCCAGTGCTGCAATTTACTCAGATTCCAAAGGAACTAAGCAATAAAAGTATTACATCAACAGTATTCTAAAGATTTATTTGTTCATGGAACAAGTGCCTTATGGAAGGTTACTGTAAAAAAAATATTTTATGCACCATTCAATGCACACTTACTTACTTACATTTGAAAACTTAGGGAAAAGAACATCTCATCAGAAACAAATAACTTCCATTTACTTTGTCAAGTAGGATCCCCAAAAGAAAGCACACTATTGCCCAGAACAGTAAAAACATTTTGACAGAAATGCATGCATTAACAGTTAAGTGCAGATGTCTGTTGAAGACTGCTGGTCAGTTGTCTCAATAGCATTAGGAGATGAAGCTCTGAGTATAATCCAGATTATCTGGGATTAAATAGGGACCCGGATGCTGGATGAGTTATTTGGGGATTTCTGGTAGTGAAAGTTTGATATCGACAAAGATATATGTGGGAGAAGGTGTCACTGGCGCCGTAATGACATACTATATGTATATAATCTGTGATAAAAGGCAGGATATAGAGGCATGAGTGTGATGATAGCAGCCTCAGTCTCTGTCATTATCACAGGCCTACAGAAGCAAACACTACTGTGGGAGCACAGAGCAATGTACCTGACAGCCAACAGAATGGTCAGGAGCAGAAAATAAAACTATTACTGCCTGAGATTGATTTTGCATGATCCTTGACTCCTAACTACTATACCTAGTATCCTCAGGTGCAGCAAGCAGGGGTAATAAATGAGCCAGTTTGTGTTGGGGTCAAATGGTTTTAGGTGATCAGGGGTACAAAATAGCAAACACGAGCATAAACAACAGCGGTGAGATGATGCAGTGTGACATCCTACTAGTGTGTTACTGAATAGTAACACTGCAGCAAACATGCAAAGAGTGGTATGAAAACAGCCCAAGAGGTAATAATCTGTATGCATTCATAAAGCTCCAGATAATCATCTTTGTTTATATATGGACATAAGGTCTGACCCCCCACATCATTCAATAACTTTAAGAAGTAATCCAAACTGCACTTTCATGTTAATAGGTGTCCACTTCTTAGCATAAAGGCTTCGAGCAACACAGTATAGCACATGGGAAATGGGAGGGGGGGGGCTACAATATTAGGTTACTATCTATCTCAACTGCAGTGTAGATCAGGATGTAATGCACATGCTGTGTATGGCATTTCTGATATTCAGGATACTGTACTCACATTTATTATGGTAAGACATCTTCATTTACTGTAATATGGATCAGAATAAAAACTTTCACATGGGGTGCAAATGGGAACTTTAGAAGGTTCCAAAAAGTGGTGGTCGAAACTTACAGAAAATGCAAGAATGGATTGACTACCATCAATGAGAACAGGTACAGGATCAGATTTCTCACCTACAGTTATTAAGTGTATATTAAGTGTAGCTTGTGTCAGCTGACTTGTGAGAAGCTCTGCACTGATGTGGAGACTTCCTTCACAGACTGGATCAGTATCTGTGAACACTAAGTGTAGCTTGTGTCAGCTGACTTGTGAGAAGCTCTGCACTGCTTGTGGAGACTTCCTTCACAGACTGGAGCTGTATCTGTGAACACAGCACTGATTTGATCAATCTGCCTCCTTGTCGCTAATGACCATGAGATAAAGAGCATATTCCAAACAACTTGTAGTAACTCCAGGAATCCACCTGCACTTATAATTGTACTTCCGTTCATAGACTTAACTTCCAGGTAGGCAACATCTCAACTCATTGGTTTTGTTTTGTTTGGATGTTCACTTTCAAATTCGGTAGAATTCAAAGTCAAATGTGGAGCTCAGCTTGATTTAATAATTTTGTAGCTAAACAAAAGGCAAGACTGTTTAGTTTACAGTAATAACATTCACTTTTTCATTCTTCTTTCAAAGTCAGTACAACCTTCTTCTCCACCAGGCCATTACATGAAATGCGAGGTGGTAAGGTAACCATATGATGAATTCTGTTTCTTTGCATATATATAACTTCTCCACAGGTGAAATATGGACTGCTGTCAGACAAAGCTTTTCTGGCAATGTCCCTGTTCCAAACCTGATTAACCACTATCATTTACCCTTCTCTTACCTCACTATCCTTAACCGCTTTTTAACAAGGCGCCTCGCCTTTGTAACTGACCTATGTTTTTTTTATATGCTGCTGTTGTTTTTTTTTTCCCAAGATGTGATGTATCTTTATATTGTATTTAGAACTCAACTATCTTCCTTTTTTTGCATTAACAATGTTCATATGTCTGTTATGTACTTGGAGCTTTTCTCCCCGGGCCTCCGCTGAAAATGGACATGTATCCAGTCGGACTCTCCCGGTTAACAAATGTAAAATAAATAAATAAATAAATAGTATGCCTGCTAAAATGTCATCCCATTTGGCTCCCTATTGAAATGTCAGCATTCCTAATGCTGAGTCCCAAAAAAGCCCCACCCCCAAAAAAGACCAAAAACTCAGGAAAACAGTGAATTGAGAAAATTACTTTTCTCCTAAAATTCTTTTTGTAGTAGGTCAAACCCCCACACCCCCCATATGTATGGAGCAAACCCCCACACTCCTGAACTTATATATACCAACTCATAGGGAAAAGGGAATATTCTGAGAAATGGCATCTTGGATTTGGTATATGTAAGTCCGATCTTTTGGCTGTTCAGTCACCATGTTTCAGGACTTGGCACAATGGGTCTCGATATTTCAAATGGTTGCCATTTCATTTTTTTTTTAATGGCTGCATTTGAAGGAATACAATTCATGCCATTCACATCTACTTTAAATGAGCATCTGACAATATTAGACACCTTTTTCCAAGGAATGAGTTAGCATAGTCCGCATGCTCACTAGAGAATGTTTTTTTCTAAAATCATTTGAAGTTCAGTGCTTATTTAATACTCATCATATATTTTTTTGTTCTAACATACATTAACATCCATGTCAGGCTACCATACATCTGACCTGGCTATGATTTCATGCTGGTTATTTCATGATGACCTTGGTATAGCACTATCAGTATTATTCAGTGTCTTCCTGACTAACTGTGATGCTACAGTCCAGCAATCCAAAGCCATCCCTGACACTTAGCTAATATAAGTCTTCTAAGATACTATGCCATAACCTTTGGGGCACTTATTATAGACAAATGTTTTCTTGAACTTGCAGTAAAGTTATATCCTTGACAGTCTATGCCTTCATGTTCTCCTACACCAGTGCATCCTATGTTACATCTAACATCAGTACTTAATCGGCCTGGTAGTCAACTTCTCTACAGCAGAACCAGGCCAGCACCTTTAACCATTATCTGTGGCAATGTTTGCTGTGTGTGTGTGTGTGTGTGTGTGTGTGTGTGTGTGTGTGTGTGTGTGTGTGTGTGTGTGTGTGTGTGTGACTTCAAAATGAGCAACTTGCACTATTTTAAATTTGTTTTTAATCGAATATTAGTCATTTGCAAAGCTGCTATTTATCTTAACGTTAGTTCATTTGTTATAGTCACATTGCTTCTTCGCAAATAACAGATTGTGTCCAAACTGATCAAACGTTACAGACATCAAAGTACTCCTCTGACAGTGGTTCAACTTCAACATTTTTGATTGGAGGATATGTGGAATTATGTACATAAATATAACAAAATTATGGTTGTAATATGATGGAAAAAGTTGTAACTTTCACTAAGTTAGCCTTTTCAGTGAGTGGGTATGGCTGACGTCTCTTGTTGCTAACACTGTGGCCTGCATCTGTATCAAAATTCAAATTGTTTAAGTTTTACCAAGAATAGATTAACATTGTGCAGATGCAATCTCTGCATAATATGTAAAGGAATGGGTGACCAAGTACTCTTTTGTATGTTTTTATTAGCAGGAATATTATGTTATCGACATATGTTAAAAAAAATGCATTTCAACTCTTTCATGATGTGCATCCCAAAATAATTCATTTTTAATAGCTTCTTTCAGAGTAACAACTGCATCAGAATGAGGATATTTTTTCTACTTAAATTTATACTAAACTTTTGTGCAGTTCATAAACTTCAGATGGATACCCATACCTTTCATTTCTGTCTCAAATGTAACAATCCACTTGTAAGCTTTGTATTTTTTCTGTTTTGACAGTAAATCATCATATAAAGCATTCCCCAATACAAGAACATATTCCAGTTATTATTCTATCTGTATACATTTGACACTTTCCACATTCATTTCTAACTCTCTCTTTCTCTCCGTCACCCCCCATCTCTTTTTCAGCATTTGTGAATGGCCTTTCATAACTGCAGTCTTCAACTAATTTTCTTAACTCAGGGGCGCATTCAAACATAGATTCAGTGTGCATTCATTTACGTGTCCCAGCTATATCTCATGACTACTTCAGCAAATCTATGACTAAAATGATTTTATAATAACTTTGAAAGTTGCACTTAGGTAACCTGGTTTCCCAAGACTTGGAAGACTGTTCATTAAACTGTAGTAATCAACCCCCAAAGGCTGAGAAAAGTGATTTTTTTTCTGTCCTTATTTGTAATCTCATTAGTAGCAACAAACTGACACATTACCCACCTTTGATATCACTTTCAGATAAGCCGCGGTGGTACAGCGGTAAGCTGTGGTGGTACAGCAGTAGCGTCGTTGCCTCACAGCAAGAGGTTCTCCTATTCAATTCTCGGCTAGAGTGCCTTCTGTGTGGAGTCTGCATGTCCTCCCAGCGGTCGAGTGGCCTCCAAAAGACATGCATTGAATGGGCGTACCTTCGCTGAAGGTTGGGCGTCGGGCTGGCAACTCGGCACCATAAAAAAAATCTACTGCCAATTATTAGCGGACCGGAGTTCCACTGTGGCAACCCCTAAATCAGCTAGTACAGCCCTCCTGCATGTGAAGAAAAATGTTTGTGTTTTTTATATGTTCTAGTAAAGCAATTGAACTAAGAAGCAAAATGACTCCACATATTAGCTGCATATTAACCTGTCACTGTTTTATATCTTAAGTAGCTGTGGTCATCCTCACATTGTACCTGCTATCATGGTATTGCTCAGTTTCTTTGTCTTGTACATGTTGTGACACCTCACCACTGGCAACAGTAATCAAGGATCCTCAATCCTTACCACTAGCACTAGTGGGGGATGTTCTTTGGGAGGATGACAAATATACACTCAGTATTTCCAGATGAAGCTCTCTGCATCAAGCACAAGTTCCCTTAAAAATACACAGAGACCACAGTCAGTCTGTGACTGTTTTTTCCCCCTCTTTCTCCAGATCCCCATATAAGACTCCCCACTGGCACAGCTATAGAGTTGAGATCTCAGCTGAGTGGCCAAGCCAAGACCTCCAGCACCCTCTCTGTCCAACCAGTGCTTTGTGTCCCTGCCCAAGTAGCTGGCGCACACACACACACACACACACACACACACACACACACACACACACACACACACACACACACACCTGGCACAGGTTTACTAGCTATGCTCCTTCTGTTTAGTAGTTATTAGCCATTAAGGACACCGCGGTAAAAAATTTCTGCAAAGCCAACTTCATGCTTTTTAAGACAGAAGTGGAGAACTTCATGACTCCCATGCAGATGGACAATACAGTTACAACTGCTGAATCCTACACAGATGTACTTTATAAGCATTTACACAAGTGCATGGATCATGCTATCGGTGTGGTGGTGCAGCGGTAGCATTGCTGCCTCACAGCAAGAGGTTCTCCCTTTCGATTCTTGGCTGGAATGCGGGGAGTGCCTTCTGTGTGGAGTCTGCATGTCCTCCCCGTGGTTGGGTGAGCATTCAAAAGACATGTGTAAATGGGTGTGCCTTCATTGAAGGTTGAACGTCGAGCTGGCACCTCGACGTTCGTGAAAATCTACTGCCAATCATTAGCGGACTGGAGTTCCGCAGTGGCGACCCCTAACCAGGAAAAGCCAAAAGACAACAACAAAGAGAACAACAAAGTAATTTAATTTTTAGCTATTTTTCTGAAGTTAACCTCTTGTGTTCCAGTTTCCATTGTTATAATATATACATCTAAACAGTTACAATAGTGTATGCACAATCCTATTCTTTTCCAGTAGGGTACACTGTGGTTACATTTTTTAGCTTAGTACTTTACAAACCCTTTTCAACACACACTTCTGTATCCATATAACATGTAGTTCTAATACATTTATAATACAAACATCTTACATGAAGCATGTTGACATTCATAAATGACACATAACCATTTACACAATTCCAGACAGCTGTATTGGCAGCATCTCCTTTTGTTAAACTTCTATATAAATCATGTTAATATTCACAAATGACATATAATTATTTACAAAATTCCAGATAGCTAGGCTGGCAGTGTCTCATTTTGTTACACTTCTATATAAATCATATTAATATTCACAAATGACATATAATTATTTACAAAATTCCAGCTAGTTGGGCTGGCAGTATCTCCTTTCATGAGACATGTTATCACCTTTTAGATTTATCTTCTCAACTTCATCTCACTTTTTCTCCTTCCCCATACTTCAGTTGCTCATTCTTTCACACCTCCTCCTCCCTGTACTATTCTTACTGTATTCCTTTTTTATTTTGAACTCTTTTCTCTTCCTTAATTTCTATATAAGTTGCAGTCAGGTCTTACCTGACGTATTATTTTCTTCAGCCTCATTAATGTTATTCTGTCCATTGACCTCAGTTACCACACATATGGTGATGTATGTTGCTGTTTGTCTTTCGGCTTTTTCCCGGTAAGGGGTCGCCACAGCAGAACTCTGGTCCACTAATGATTGGCAGTAGATTTTTACGAAACGCCGCAGTGCCAGCTCGATGTCCAACCTTCAACAGAGGCATGCCCATTTACGCACACATGTCTTTTGAATGCTACCCAACCGCGGAGAGGACATGCAGACTCCACACAGAAGGCACTCCCAAGCCAAGCCGAGAATCAAACAGGAGAACCTCTTGCTGTCAGGTAACAACTCTACTGTGGCAGACTTCACATATTCCTTTATTATTTTCATTTTTTTTTGTAAACTTTTGTTTTTTCTTAAGTAAGTCTACTTCCATTCTAACTTCGAGCAGCCTTACCTCTTACAAAACTTTCTTTAAATCACAGGACCAAGTGTTTGTCTGTAGATGTTCTCTGATTTACCTTCTTTTAAAATATTTGGCTTATTCTAAATTGTATGCACAGTGATCTGTTGCCAAGCAACTCACCTGTTAAAAGACAATTTTATGATTTTTGTAGTGTATTTATTGCAAATTGCTTGTACATATTTATAACTTGTGGAGTCTCTTATTTCCCTGCTTGTCATATATTCAATGTATAATTATTTATAATGACCCACAAACTATACATTCAAGTATAGAAAAAATGCTGTATTACAACTGTTGCTGTGTTTTTAATTGTATTGTATTGTATTGAATTGTACTGTATGTAGTTGTGAATATTTGCTATACAGGTTTCTGCTAAGCTCGATCCAGTTGGATGCATGCATCAAATAACATAAATAAAATAAAACACAGTGGCTACAGCTCACCATAAATTCTCTTTAGAAACCAGCTTTGTGAGAGGTTTTGCTTTACTATGCTAGTATGAAACGTAGCATGTACTGCTTATTTCCCTAGATACATTGGTATTACTTATATCAGTCTTTTTATATAGAACATGAGGACTTCCTGATTCTCTTAACACCTTTTAACCTATTCAGTCTCTAATTCTTTCTCTTCGAACATCTTCATTTGCCATAGTTTCCTTGCTGCACAGTTCACAACGTTAATACATACTCTGGTTCTCAGCCTTTTGCTGTCCTCAGGTTCTTTGGAACCCCTAAAGCTATAAAATTACCGATCTCATTTATTCTGTTACATACCAACTCAGAAGGCAAAAGGAATAGTTATAGTAACAGTAAGGGAGGGGCTTTTATGATTCAGGGCTACAGATCAATAATTACCAATGTACTTTGTCAAGAACAAACAGAAGAAATGGCTTGAAATCAACATGACAATCACATGAATGCACTGCAAAGCATCGGATAGATTTAAAAAGCTCTAATTGGTAATGTCATATAAATACTGTGTTAAGTATGAAATATACATGCACTTCAACATTCCCTCAAATTGCATCTCACTGAATATGGACTACTTTATACGATTACTATAAGTAAATGTGTATTGTTTAATCAACACACAATTATTTAATTAATAAATAAAACCAAATACTGCAAGAATTAAGCTGTCTCAATAGTAGAAACTAATGAGAGACCAAAAATCCCTCAAAAAACAGCACACATGGCAGGGCTATATAATAAAATCAACGATTTTATTGTAACAAGGTAAGCGCTTTCACTTTGTTCATCGAACGCTTCTTCATACATTAAAAAGTTAGACATTCATTCAAATATTTAAAAGCAAGATGTTCTAATTAAAAAGTTGAAACTTGTATACATCATGAGAACATATAACAATGCACACCCAAATATAAAAATCATTTAAAATGAAAAAAACATGACACATATCCAAAAATAAACAAAATAGAAAATAATAAAAAAAATGCAAAATAACATCATAGCATATACAAAGTCATTTTCTTGGTAATGGCCAAAGGGGTATTGCGTCTATTCAGATGCAGTCAGACATATTTAATTAACATTCGGATGTTGACATTGCTCATATAGATCATTCAAGTTCCCCTTTGGGAGCAAACCAAACAAGAAAACAATATTTAGAATGACTTGATTCCTGTATTTGCCCTATAAATCACATAAATAAAGACACTCAGAACAAAAAAATATTGCTGTAGCATTGATATAAAGCTATAATTAAGCTGACTACAAACATAAATGTATATATAAACACCATATTTAAGCTATTAAACATTATCATATGCACATAGACAAAACACATAAATGAACATTTCAACATTCTCCTTTTTTTAAGGTCTAAAAGAATATTAACATCTACCAAAGCAGAAAATCTAATAAGGGTATTTCCAAAGCAAATATTTTTATCATTCTAATTAACATCACTGAAGAATACCGCAGACTTCCTGGTTTAATCCAAACCAATCAAAGTGGCGATGTTAAAGCACATGATCATAAAGCTTATGCCTCAGGTCACTTAAATAAGAAGCATGCAACATGACAATATAGTTGCTGAATGTAAATACAAAACTGCAACTTATTCATTCGCAAATATAAAAGAACTTCATGTGCCAAAAATTAATAAGTCCTAAATTTAAAAGACCCAAGTGCAGGAAATATATAAAAAATAAGACATTGTTTCATTCAAGTAGTTCAGACTTCCTGGTATAATTTAAACCAGTCAAGTGGCAATTTTAAAGCACACGGTCATAAAACTTGTCTCAGATCACTTAAATAAGTAACGTACAACTCAATACATAGCAATAAAGTTGCTAGGTATTGATACGAGACTGCAATTTAATAATCAAAAACACAAGAAAATGTCATGTGTCAAAACTAATAAATCATAAATTAAAAACTAAAACACAAAAAATAGAAAAAATAAGACAGGTACCCCAAGTATAAAGACAACAAAACATATTAAAGTATCAATGTGAGTTAGAAGTATAAAAAAGTGAATAGTATCACAGACCAATAATTCAGAAAAAAACAAAAACACTAATGCACTACTGGTCTAACTTTCAGAAATGGTTTCAGGGAATTTAAACCATGCAATCTATCTGCTTGTAGTTTTATTATCCATCTCTGTTCATCTTTCTCAGTTCTGTTCTTTATATCACCCATCCTACAGTTCATATTTATTATTTCCTGTACTAAAAACCTAAAAGAATGCTGCAAATTAGTATCAACCATATGTTTAGCTGTCACAGTTATGTCCTTTTTGTTAATTTTATAGATATGTTCTCTAACCCTCTCCCTTAGTGTTCTGTTAGTTTTTCCAACATACAATTTGGGGCATGTTATACAATAGGCTAAGTAGACTACATCATGAGTTGCAGGAGTGGCCTTAGGTCAACTGGCGCCCTAGGAAAAAGGGCTCCCCGGCACCCCCCATCACACCACCCAGTGCCCCCATACTGGTCTACCTACACCAAATAAATACTGGAAAAGTGCCCCTGCTACAGCAGCACACTAGGCAGACGCCTAGTTGGCCTATGCCTAAGGCCAGCAATGATGATTTGAGCAGTTTGCATAGGGCAACACTGTATATCTCATACTGGTACTGGGGTGTGTAAGTAAATAGTCATTAGCCATAAAAGAACACATATTGGAATGCCTGCAACTATAAGTGCCAAATCTACCTGATGTAATGGGTGGTTTAATTCCAAACTTCTGATAACACAGTCTGTTCTTTAAAGATTTACAATTCCTATAAGTTATTCTTGGATGACTACCTACAATCCTGGATAGGTCTTTGTCAGCCAATTATTATTAATAACATTTAGAATGCTCTTATTATTAGAAGCATAAGATAACAACATCATGCATTCCTTGGACTTATCAGAGGTGGATGCATACTGCTTCCATTGTTTACTGTTAGAAAAATAGGGTCTTCCCTTACCCTGTCTATCATTAATAACTGCATGAAGGTGCTGTCCTCAAAATTATTTATTAAACGTCTAGATGAGTTATTTAGAGCCTTATCATCACTGATCAGATGTGAAAGACGTAAAAATAGTGCTTTCAAAATATCGTCAAATATATGATTAGGGTGCATACTGGATCTATGTAGTAAGCTGTTTTTCCAACAGCTTTTTCTATATATACCAGTTTGAATAATCCCATCTCAAAAAGACAAAGAGACATCTAAACAACGTATCCGTTCATTAGAAACATGCACTATGAATTTTAAAAAAGTAGTGGTAGATTCAATATAGGTCAAAAAATCTTCTAAACTAGACATCTCTCCTTCCCAGATGACAAATAAATCATCCACAAATCACTTATAATAATAAATCTTTTTCTTAAATCTGTTGTTGGCTAAAATGAATCTAGTCTCCCAGTATGCCATTACAATGTTGGCATAAGAATTTGAACATGGAGTGCCCATTGCTATGCCAGTTTTTAGTAAAAAAAGACTTATTGTTAAAGGTAAAGACATTATTCTCTAAAATTAATTCAAGAAGTATACATAAGGTGCTGATAAAGCCAGTAGAATGGGTAGTATGTTCATGCAAATATCTTTTCCCATAATAAATGCCAATGTCATTGGGAATACAAGTAAACAAAGAACAGACATCTAACGTAACAAATAAAAACTGTTCCAATAATGGCTTGAATTCAATATAGTCAAATAATGACTCTAGGTCCTTGAGAATCATTTCTGTATTAGCTACTATGGGTTTCAAGATGTTTTCTACATAAATAGACATAGGTTCTGTTAGCCAACCCTTGCCCGAGACTATAGGTCTCAAAGGAGGCACTATTAGAGACTTATGTGTTTTTCGAATACCTTTTATTAAGGGAACTCAGGGAGTCTTAATCAATAAATAATCTTAAAGATCTTTCATACTATCCAAAGCAGAAAATTGTGTAGAGATGAAACCAGGCTGCTTTCATAAAATAATAAAAGTGCTTTTGCAGCTATAGGGGCTGCTTCATCAGATATTTAAAAGAACTAAAGCTGCAGAAACAGCTTATATACACACCTAATCACATGTTTAACAAGCCAATTAACTCTTAAAGAAGACTTGACATACTACATAGAAGCAAATAGCATACACAATTTTCTGCTCTGGATTTTACTATTTACTGTGTTTCCTGGGATGTTTACTGAACATTCACAGGTCTCTGAACTTTTTTAAGTATCTTTCATAATATATTTACTTGAGAGACAATCAAATAGATCTCCATGTACTCTATGTATTATGTCTCTTACAGCTGAACTATTGATCTTAATATAAGTATCTAACACAGATAACATCAAACATCTGACATCTTATTCACATAATACAACTTATCAAAAATCACCACAGCACCCCCTTTATCAGCAGGGCATATAATAATATCCATGTTAGAAGGAAGAGATTCAAGTGCAAGACGTGCTTGCCTAGATACATTATAAAATATTTTTCGAGGTCTAAGATTGTTATTATACATATTGTACAAGTACTATGGACTATGATGTTATTTTGTGTTTTTTTATTATTTTCTATTTTGTTTATTTTTGGATACGTGACATGTTTTGTCATTTTAAATGATTTTTATATTTGGGTGTGCATTGTTATATGTTCTTGTGACTTATACAGATTTCAACTTTCTGATTGGTGCATCTTGGTTTTAAATGTTTGAATGAATGTTTAACTTTTTAATATCTGAAGAAGCATTGGATGAACAACGTGAAAGTGCTTACCTTATAACAATAAAATCGTTAATTTTATTATATAGCCCTGCCATATGTGCTGTCTCTTGATGGTTTTTTTGGTTTCACACAATTATTTAAGCCCAAAACAAGTAAAACCTTGGGAGGCTGAGGCAAAACCCAAACGCACATTTTGTAGGCCAGCACCCTTTGATAATGGGCAAGTTCTCACAACCTGATCAACATCTATATATATATATATATATATATATATATATATATATATTTATGCTAATTTATACAAGTACTCACGTGACACATTTGCGAACTACCACTTGCTCTAAACTACAAGCGGCCTAACTCCCACTAGCTAAATCCTACTTAACTGCCTAGTCCTCCTACCACCTGACCTTAATGAACTGCATTGTCCTACAAGAGCCTTAACTCTAACCCTAAAACTTTCACTCAGTGCCTAACTCTAGCTTGAATCTCCCTTCCTTAACACTAAAGCTAAAATTCAACTCCCTCTGCATAAACCTAAAGTTATCAGATTGCTGCCTAACATAAACCTGAACTCCCCACTTGCTGCCTAATCCTAAAACTCTCCTACTACTAATTAAAACTTAAGTAATAATTTCAGTTCAAGCATGACTCACAGCCAGTGTAAGCTACAAGCTAGAGTTCCTGGCACACACACACACACACACACACACACACACACACACACACACACACACACACACACACACACACACACACACTCACTCACTCACTCACTCACTCACTCACTCACTCACTCACTCACTCACTCACTCACTCACTCACTCACTCACTCACTCACTCCGCTGTCCTCTTATCTTTTAGCTCATCTCCTCCTCTAACTCCTACTCCAGCTGCCATTATAAGATACTGACAATCTTCCACTTGTGACATTCTAAGTCTCTGACAAACTGTAGGTTTTCCACTAGTTTTAGGAACCCATCTGTCACTGCACACCTCTGGCTTCCTAACATGAAATAGGCACATGGTTGGCTAAATCACCATTCCTCCTCCTTAATGATCAGTCAGTCTTCCAAGGATTCAGTCCTCTCATTTCTGACAGAGAGGACACAAGTCAAATCTGGGTTATCATGGACACGTGAATGACTTATCTTTATATCACATGGCTGGAATAAATTTAATTTTGTACAAAGTAAATGCATGATAATGATTTAAATAATGGGTCTTAGTCTGTTATTGATTGCTAGTCATGGTTAAGTGAGTGCACACTAATTCATAGGTTCATAGGTCCATACGTTCATAGGTGTGTGCTAGGCTAATGATCAATGGAGCTTTTATAAGCCTAGACATGTATCCCAATTCTCTGGCAAGTTCTGGTACCATTGGTAGTGTAAGCAGGGGCTTGGAAAATGAAACATTTATAAGAGAGTCCTGAAGATGAACCATTTACAGGTTGCCTGTATTCATTAAAGACATAAGTGCCAAACCAGAAATTAATTTCCTATTGCCCACCCAATTGTCCAAGTTGCACTTCAATTGGGTTAGGGAGGAACTCTGCTTCACATGGATGGGGGGCCTGTTCCAGAGAAGGGATAGTCTCTTGGTTACTTACCTGTCTCTCCAACAGGTCCTATTTATACCCCAGGCAATGTTTAAGACTTCAGAGTAAGTAATTCTGGTGCTGCTTGTTTTAAAGATATGCAAGAGGCTCATCAGGGTGGGGTCTGAAGATACCTTCTGTGCCAGGCATAGATGTCCCTTCAACAGCCTGTTGGAGACAGAATACAGGGATAAGGCTTTGAGGCAGTCTGTTTACAACATGTTTTTATGCCCTGTATTCTTTAAGCGAGGAACCTCCGTGGATATTCCAGTTGTTGGATGTTTCTGGTTAGGTAGATACCAAAGGGGGCATTGTATTCAATGATAGATCTGATGAGTGCTGAATATAGTGAAACAATGACCTCCTTGGACACAGATACCATACCTTTGTTTATACATTTTTCAGCACAGAATGATTTCCTCACTACTGTAGACATGTTGTCAAAGACTAGATTACTATCTATGTGTGCCCCCAGTTCTCTGATTATAAGGGCTGTGTAGTCAATTTGTTACTTACTAGGGGTGGCCAACTTCCCAAAGGATACTATTATGCATTTCTTGGCATTTGATTTTAGTACATGGCTCTGACACCTGTTTTCTGTCAGCCCTTCTTGGAGAACATTAGTATCAGTGGGAGAGTCTATGACTGCTTCTAATTTGCATTCATTTACAAATTTCATCAGTCAGATGCCCTTGATGTTGACCTTGACTTCAGAGAAGTAGATTGGAAAAAGAAGTGGTCCCAGGACCAATTCCTGTAGGACTACACTGGAGACTTCTCTGTAATATTGGATTCCCCAATTCTATCTTTGTGGGTCCTGTCTGTGAGTGAGCTATCTATCTATCGGGTGACAGAAGGGTTTGTACTTAAACTCTTGAGTTTGCCAACACTGCCTGAGTGGAGTATTGTGTCAAATACGTTGGCCAGATAAAGGTAGGAAATGCAAACCATTTTGGCTTTGTCCATTGCTTTGTTGACCTACTCAAATAAGTTCAGCAGGTTGAGTAAGCATGGTCTGCCCTTGATGAAACCAAACCCGGTTGGGTTCAGTGTCTGAAGGTTTTGTATGTCATTAGTAATCTTTTCCATGATAATTCTGTTTGTAATAAGTAATGCTGGTATTATGTAATGCTGTATCTGCTTACCCTTGGAGCTTTTCTCCCCGGGCCTCTGCTGAAAATGGACATGCATCCAGTCGGACTATCCCGGTCAACAAATGTAAAATAAAATAAAATAAATACATTCTTTCCATGTCTTTGCATAAGAAACTAGTGAGACATCTAGGTCTGTAGTTTACAGAGTGCATAGATGGCCAACTTTTGTGCTGATGGATGACAGCTGCCATTCTCCATTTGTGAGGCACAAAGCCTGTTTGGAAGATACAATTAAATAGAAATTCCTGAGGGTTTTATAGGTCATGTTTCATGCTATTTAGAAGGTAGCATGGAAAAGTATTCATGCATTTAAATTCCCAACTGCTTCAAAGCAGTTCTGCTTAATCAAGTTACTTAAGGTCACATAATAGGTAAATGAAGGAGACAAATTCTGCCCCCGCACCCTTGCCCCAAGAAGCAGCTCATCGTCAAGGTGGAGGTTTAGTCCTCTGCCCTAACTGCATGTCAACATATCAACATAAAGGCCACATTTGTCTGTTGTTAAACCTTCCCATTCCTTACAGAAATGAAAAGGTCTGAAATGCATTGTAAGATTGTTCAAGTGTACTAGCAAAGTACAGGGAATTGGTCTATAAATATGCCTTAAATTTTAGGGCAGTGGAGGAAACAAGGAAATTGGCCACTGATTTTGTTATATGTTGTATAGAAAAAAAGAAATCTGTTGCACAGTTGGTGAGACCAGCATTATCTGCAGAATATGAGAAGTATAAAGACTCAATAAACACATTTATAATCTAATTTCAAACATTTAAAGTGATTTCATTACCCAGCCAGCCTGCCACAGTATTTCACACATTGCTTTGTTTGTGCAGTTCTGTCTGCAGCATTTTCAAGTATTTGAAGTCTCCATTTTCTGATTAAATTGCTAAGTTCAGCAATGAGTAATATTCTGTTATGACTCTCCTCATATTACCAGCAGCTCCTTAATTTGGAACATAATGGAAAGTGTTTTAAAGTGCAGAAACATTAGAAATAAAAGTATTAACCTGGCACTCCATTTATTTTCATAAGTAGTTTCAGAAACTGATTATCCTGCATGTAATGCAGACAGAAGAAATTAAAACATGCTCCAGACACTGTGAGTAAAATAAAAATGTCATTACCATCAAATAAAATATCAGCTAATTTGCTAGTACTTCAGAATCACACTGGTTTTCAAGAGATGTATTTCAATGGAATGCTTTTAAGTCAGTGTGAATGTTTTTCCAGTCACTCTTAGCTGCTGTTTTGAAGACACAAGGAATGCAAACATTTAAGAAGAGAGAAAAGAATTTACAGCAAACTTAAAGACTAAATGTGATATGCAGAGCAATAGGGCCTATAAAATTATTATGTCCAGTGGGGTGTATGTTGAATATAGTACTGTAGAACAGCGTCCCCATCCAAGCAACAACATACCAGCCATAAAACACAGGCCTTTCTGCAGGCATTAAAAAGCGTAACTGTTAAGTGTACGATCAGAAAAAAACAGTGATCATTTCAGACTGTTCTAACTACAAGATCATGGCTGGTAGTAAATACAGTAGAAGTAAAATCTTTAGACGTACTACAGGTTCGTACATGCATGTTTTGCAGTATTGAAGATGGAGATTAATGCCATTCTGGGCCAAACATATGCAGGTTCATATACCATCAATGGTGGTAAAATTTAAATGGAGCTCTTGAGGAACAAGAAGTGTGTAATTAAGATGCATGCTTCTTGAATGCTGTAAATAATCAACTTACAATCAGTAACTAGATCTCCAAAGCCTGTGTCACAGCTCACTGAGCACAACAGCATGGTTTGTCCATTGGTCAAGTCAATTTTCCTGGAGTCACATGAGTGAGGTTGTACTAATCATATCCTTTTTGTTTTATTTGTTCTTATTGTGATTAATTAAGATGTACATGTGTTTGCAATCTGGATGTGAAATTCAAGCATTTTTAAGCTTTTGTGACATGAGCTTGAATGAGTTGAGGTGAGCATTGGAAACAAATAACCTTCCAGGTATATACATTCAGAAATAGTTTCCACCAACCTTATCATGTTATGGTCCAGAAATTACATTTTTATTCAGGAATACCAAAAGAAAATAACACATCCTTTTAATATTTGTAGATTCCTAGAGTAAAAATCAGTACTTACCTAAAGGGATTATTACAGATGTCCACCAATAACATTTTCAAGGTATAGATGTAGATAACAGGAGCTGAAAAAGGCCACACCTAGCATCAGTAATACAGTAAGCTTCTGCACTACCTTTCACTTCAATTAACTTCTTGTAAATACATATATATATGTATGTCTGAAGAAGCGGATGTGGTGTCCGGGAAAAAGCACTCACATTTTATTAATAAATTCGTTTTTTATTTATTTGGACTTTGGAATTCTTCATATTGTGGAAGTCTAAGCTGATACAAGGTGGTCGTGCTCCTTCTAACTTGTTTTTTTTCATATATATATATATATATATATATATATATATATATATATATATGTGGGAGTAAATGGCCTGAGACGTACCTCCCTAGACTTTATGAAGAGAGACATTATGGAGCTCTTGGAATATGTGTCTCAGGCTGGTATGAACTTAGCACTGAGCAGAATTTTACCTTCTCCAAGGATGATACCACAATACAAACAAAAGATGACTGACTGTAATAATTGGCTTAGTTTCTAGTGCCATTCTAAAGGGAGTGTAATATTTGTCAGCATGTAAGGAGATGGCCAACAGACCACACTACTTTGCCAGAGATGGGCTGCACCTCTCCCCTCTAGGCTTTCGAATATTAGTTAAAACATTGTCCTCCCCCATAGTGCCTTTTTTAGGCAATGCCAGACTGAAAGTACTTCCAATATAGCAAATCAAAACCAAAAAAATCTAAAGGTATTACTGCTTAATGCTGTGAGTCTAAACAAAAAAACTCCACTCCCTAGAAGCTCTCTTTACCCTTGAGAATACTGATGTTTGTGCGGTCACTGAGACAAGGTTTAAAGCCACAGGGAGCACACCAGCAGTGCAATATTATAATGCCTTCCACAGGCAGGGAATAAATGTGGAGGTGTCTCTAGTTACATCAAAAATAAATATACTTCAAGGCTGGTCAAACAGGACAATGCACTTGAGCAGGTCCATGTTCAAATCACCATAGGTAAAATCCAATACCACTTCCTTGCAAGCAATAGCTCCCCCTCTATGACCCAGGAAATCCATACCATGTATTTAAACTTATTAGAAACACTAACCATCCCACCCAATACCATATTCATGGGTGACTTTAATTACTCCACTATTAACTGGTAATCCTATACGACACCAAATGTACATGCACAGAGATTCCTAGATTTTGTAACACAAACTCCCTGGACCAGATAGTCAATACACCAACCAGGAGTGCAACCATACTGGATCTGGTCCTCACTAATGTGGGAGACTGCTGCACACTCCCTACTGTAATGCCTTTTCTGGTAAGGTCAGACCGCAAAATGGTCTCCTTTGAAGTAAAAATAAAACCTGGACCCCCAGCTATACATGGAATATTCAAGAACTATTCTAAAGCTCACCTCCTGCTATTAAGTGAGAATCTGGTAAAATTTCAAGCCCCCATAAACCCTGAGAACACTTCTGCCTATGCAGAACTGTTCATAGAAACCCTGTACAAGCATGTTAATAGCTGCATAGAAGCAGCTGTAATCACCAGGAAGAAGTACAGAACTAACTCAAAAAACAAGCCAGCCTAGTGGAATCAAAAAATCAATTGGTTGTATAACAGGAGGAATAAAATCATGGCAAAAATTAGGAGGTGCAGCACCCAGCAGAATAAAAGTACTCTCATCAAACTAAGCAAACAACTCAGAGGACAAATAAAGTCTACCAAAACCAAATTTGAGGTAAGTTTGGCCTCCCATTCCAAGGACAACCACAGAGCATTCTTTAACTATGTCCGCAACCTCAAAGGCAATACACAATTGTGTGCAGAGCTCATTGTAAATGGATCCACTTATACTAAGTCAGAAGATATAGCAAGCCTCATGGCTGATAAATTCAGCTCCAACTTTACCCCTCTCCCCCCCTCAACCTTCCCTCGGGAAATATCAAATATAACTCCCCCTACTATCACTAGGAACAGGTCCTTAATGCTCTAAGACCAAGAACACTGCATCAATGGGTCCAAACAATATCCCAGGATCTCTTCTAAATAACATAAAACATGACCTATCAGGGCCTCTGGACTTACTATTTAACTGTAGCCTCCAAACAGGTTTTGTGCCTCATGAATGGAGAAAGGCAACAATCATCCCTCTGCACAAAAGTGGACCATCTACAGACCCTGGAAACTATAGACCCATAAGTCTCACTAGTCTTATATGTAAAGCCATGGAAAGAATTATCATGGAGATGATCAAAAGAGATATAATAAACTTCCAGACACCGGACCCAACCCATATTGGTTTCATCAAGGGCACATCATGCCTACTTAAACTGGTGGACTTCTTTGAGAAGGTCACCAAAGGAATGGATGAGGGTAAAGTCATTCACACTGCCTACCTTGACCTGGCCAGGGCATTTGACACAATACCCCACTTGGGTATTGTTGGCAAACTCAAGAGGTTAGGTACAAACCTGTATGTCACCTGGTGGATAACCAACTGGCTCACAGACAGGACCCAGTAAGTTAGAACTGGGGAGTCCACCTCTACAAAGAGGCCAGTCACAAGTGGAGTCCCTCAGGGATCAGTCCTTGGACTGCTCCTTTTTTGGCATTTACCACTTAGAAGTCAAGGCCAATGTCAGTTGTCTTTGGCTGACTAAATTTGCAGATGATTACAAACTAGGAGCTGTCATTGAATCTCACACTGACACAAATGTTCTCCAGGAGGGGCTGACACATACAAACAACTGATGTCAGAGCCGTGGACTACAACTAAATGCCAGGAAATGCATAATAGTATCCTTTGGGAAGTCATCCATCCCTGGTAACTATCATATTGACAACACACCCCTTAGAGTTGACCCAGTAGTCAGGGACTTAGGGACACACATAGATAGTAATCTAGCCTTTGATTATCACATGTCTACAGTGGTGAGGAAATCATTCTATCTTGCGCAACTTATAAACAAAGGTATGGCATCTAAGTCCAAGGAAGTCATTGTTTCACTGTATTTGGCATTCATCAGACCTATCATTGAGTACAATGCCTCCTTTGGTATGTATCTAACCAGGCATATCCAAAAACTGGAACGTCCACTGAGATTCATCAGTAAAAGAATACAGGGTGTAAGTAATATGTACTCTGAAGACCACCTCAAGGCCCTATCTCTGTATTCTGTCTCCTATAGGCTTTTGAAGGGAGATCTATAACTGCCATACAGGGCATTGTCAGACCCCACTCTGATGGACCTCTTTCATATCCACAAAACAAACAGCAGCAGAATTGCCCATTCTAAAGACTTAAACCTTACCTATGATATAAATAGGACCTGCTGGAGAGATAGGTATGAATCCCAGAGACTAACCTGTCTATGGAACAGGCTCCCCATCCATGTGAATCAGAGTTTTTCCCTAACCAATTCAAGTGCAACTTGGACGACTGGATGGGAAACCAGAAATTCATCCCTGGTTTGGCACCTATGCCAAAAAAATGCTTATCATACTAAGACTAGTGCAGGTGTGACAAATCTTGGTGATCAGATTGCTCTCCATAAAGTTTTACAGTCTTTGCATCACTGGTCAAAAGCAAAAAAAAAAGGTGTTTTAATGCATGTAAGCATAGATTACCCAGTTTTGGTAACAGCAATTGTGGGTAATCGAGAGCCAGTGAATTAATCAAATGCAATTCCGATGAAAATCAATTTGAAGGAAAAATTATGATAAAACCAATTTTGTCCAACAGTACAGTGTTTCCTTTTTCCCCACTGTTGTGTGACATTGAAGTTGGTATATATAAGTATGTGGGTGTGGGGGATGTCCCCCCCCCATGGAGTTCAGAGAGCTCCCCCCTCCACAAAAATGTTATCACCAAAGTTCAGTGAAAGTTGCTGTGGCATTGGAATTGTATTTGATCGATCAGTGTGCTTTTTGATAAACATGAACATCTTTATGCCATTTATAACAGTATCTTGTAAGACGATCTGGGGGTTACTATGGATAATGATCTCCAGTCTGACACTAATATACTTACTATTATTAGGACATGTTTTTCAGTGATGAAAAATCACTTTTATAGCCTGACTAATAAGGATGAAAAACATTCTGGTCCCCATATATAAGTCTGTAGTGAGGCTGCACATTATGTAATGTGCTAAGGGGTGTACCATTAAGATGTCACAACTAAAGAAATTAGAGATTATGCAAAAATCATTTACTAGAAAACTTTTAGGTTCAGATGTCTAAGATACACAGTTAATTACAGGCTGGTTAGGGGAACATGATTCTCATATCCAGATGCTCTAAAAAGAAGTCATGGCCTCCCCACTGGGAGTGAATTTTATGTTCTACCAGTTTGGTACTGGAAATAATAATTTCTTAGTAGCTTTGCCAGCATTTAATGTAATTGTTAAAATGAATAGCTTTCATTGTAGAACCATCAGGATGCAGAATTATTTGCCACTTACAGTTAGATAGCTTAATAATCTTCCTAGTTTTAAAAAGTCATCAGATACATGTACCAAGGACATAGGTTATGATCTAATTTTTTTTTTGGGGGGGGGGGGGCATGCATTCCTAGCTTGCATTGCAGAGCCAGGATTAGGCACAGATTTTTATGTAGTGTCAAATGATGCTCTGAATTTGGACAACCAACTACAATGAATTACACTGAGCACTGCACAAGTCAGCTGGGGTCATGGTCTTTGATTGGTGTAGCTTGATCAAAAACCTTTATATGCAGGGTTTCTTTGTATTGTGAAAAATGTTCCTTTACCTATTCACAGACTCCTCTTCCATTAGAATGTATGTGCATCCTAGGAAAGAGTGCTACATATCTGAAGTGTCAACTCTAATCTGTTGTTCTGTAATGACTATTACATTTGATGAATGACTAAACAGAAAAATATGTAATTGTTTTGGTTTATTCTTTATACTTCTTGCATTCTTTAGGTAGCATTTTACTAGAAATGAGTATGCTTTTTTCTGGACATGAATTACAATCTATCCTGTCTCTTATTAGCAGCAGAAATGAGTATTATTAGCCTGAACAGGAATTCTGGCCATGTAAAAAAACTCCTATTAGAGCTTAATTTCATTTTACTTTTTGACAGCAGTGGTGACTTTTTTGTTTGCAGTCCATTTGGTAAAATTGCTTTTTGAGTGTGTTTTGGGTAAAATGGGCTAGTTGCTTGGAGATGGAGGAATTGTTGCACTGGGGTCTGTGAAACTGTTGTTTAAAGTTTGCAGAGAAGTGATTATGTGACTTTGGCAGTCTGTGGTGGTGGTGGGGGGGGGTTGGTTTGGAGTGCAGTTCAAAAATCGAGAAGGAAGACGAGGGAGAGAGTAGCAAATGGAAATACTAGTGATAATGAAGAACCAAAAAGGTGTTTTAATCGATATTAGAATTAGGAAGTGAAGCTACTATGGAAATAGGAGAATGAAGAATAACAAAGATGTGGGAAGGGGGTGTCATAGATGGTTGTCAGTAAGAACGACTGGTAATGTGCCCTATAAGGAAAGGAGGCAAAAGAAAAGGAGAAAACAGGAAAATGTTATGAGGAGGGTTGAGAAAGACTATAAGAGTAACCTAAAGAAAAAGGTGAGTGGAGTTAAAGACGAGAATAAAGAAAATAATGTGGATGTGAATGAGAAAGGTGGTAGAATAGAAACAAAGCAAACTAAAGTTGAGTAAAGAAGAAATTTCTTAGCCTGGATTTTGAAAACATAAAAATCTGTGTGCTACCTTCCAGCAATGCAGCCCTATTCTAAGTAAATAAACCTGCACAGGGGCCACTAGTAGGAAAGGAGGTAAAAGCTCAGTTTGCAGGATGAAAGTGGAGAGATACAAAGATAATCTGTTATGTTTCACATTTTCAAGCTTAACAGGGTAGGTAGTGGAATGTATAATGTGCTGAAGAGAAAAATTGTGGCACAGGGAATGCCTTCCTGCTAAAACTGGAGAAAGGATAAAGCAAATAGTATCCTGGGGCAACCACTTTCATAATCAGCTTAGGGAAAACATGACATTCTTCAGAGTTGGACTTGAACAGAACAGAACAGCTGCCACTTCAGTGCTGAACACTTTATGTTTTTTAATATCTGTATATATCTGTAGATATATTTAAAGAAAGGAGAATACTTTCAAGTGTATCACTTTTTACTGTGGAGATGAGGGAAGAGAAAACTGTGGGAAGACAGCAAGACGGTATGAGGAATGAGATGCCACAAAAAGAAAGGGATTCTGGTGACCCTTCTCTGTTAATATAGTAATACCACAGTGACAAATCAAGGCCCTTGTTTCCTTAATTGAAGTTTGCCACCACACTGTTACTAATATTAGAAGATGGATGCATACCTGAAGTAATACCAGTTGAAACTGATGTATTTGGCTGAAGTGATAAAGGAAAATACAGTAGAGCTGTGCTTAGTAAAATGTCAAACAGGTGGAGGGGTATAAAATAAGTGTTTACTGTGCTTAGAGAAACGTATTATATCAAAGCTGCATTTTGGTGAGACTTGACACTCAAAAAAATGTTTCTCCTCTTCTTCAATACTTTGTAATCTCAGAATTTGTATACAGAGAGATGTGTGTCAGCTTTGCCTTCCATAATACCCAGGGCCAACATTTTTCCATTTTGGAGTGAACAATTGTATTTTGAGTCTGGTTTCACCAAAGTATGACTTTAATCAAATAGTTTTCACTAACTTGGAATATAGCCATTCTGCAGTATGCTTAGCAGAAGTCACCATGTTAACGGTAAACATAAAGAATAGTTGCATGTAACCTAATCAACTCTAATAATTAGGACACAGGCTTAAAGGAGTGGAAACTGTAGCTAAAAGAAGACAAGGGATTTTTCCATACTTGTTCATGATAAGTTTATGCTGTCTCCAAAAATAAAACAGTAACAGCATTGCAGAAGCAAGTGTGAGACTGTAGGCAAAGAAGTAATATAATTTGTTTAGAGATAAGGGAAGAAAAAGGAAGGATTATTAATGGAGCAAAAAAAAATGCAAACAGAACTCACAAAAGCTTGCTCAGGATGTGTCTCTGCTAATGATGAAATATGTTAATTAAGTTCCAGATGAGGGCTTTCAAAAATGCTGAGATTTACAGGATTAACAAAAAGCAGCAGTTTGATCACAGTATTTAGTTACAATATGCAAGTCTCACTGTAATGAGATTAATACCAAGTTAATAATCAGTAAGCAGTTAATACACTAATGAAGGAAAAACACACAATTAATAATGTATTGTTTTATTACGATTAAATCTTAAGTTCGAGATTTCTTCAAACTGACTCATAGAACTAATTATGCTCTAACAAATTCTCTATATTTCCTATTTTTAGTAAAATATCATCTGCAAAGAGTTAAATCTTTAGGTCAAAATCTGTATCTAAATCGAGACTAATGATAGAAAGTTCTTTTTATTTTTATTTGCATAGTCTATTAATGCATGTATTCTTATTATATTATTCTGTTCTTGTCTATTTAAAATAAACCCAGTTTGATCATTATTAATTAGTTTAAATATAAGCAGATTAATTATTTTAGCTGAAATAGAGATGAACCTCTTATAGTTCATATTTAAAAGTGAAATGGGTCTGTATGATGAGTGCTTTGTAGGATCCTTATCTTGTTATCAAATAGATGATATAATATAAGGGAATATTACCATGATAGGGGGACTTCAGCAGTATTTTTTATTTCTCTATAGACCTTATCTAGTATTTTAACTGAATCATCGGGTAGTATTTTATATAGTTCTGGAATAAGACCATCTAAGCTTGTCACCTTATTGAGACATCTTTGGAAAGCTATGATCTGTAAAGTGACGTTTGGTTAGAAGAGTGTTTAAAGAAGGGGGTAACTGTTGACTTCGACTGCAAGGTATATATGGGTTTGTTTTAGTGAGCCTGCCTGTATAGAACTGAGACATTTCTAAGTTCAATAGTCTGCAGGATACAGATGCTGCATGGGTAGCAATTTTGCTTTCATAAGTACTAAATAAGCAGTGCTCCTCTATTTCTGGGATAAGGCTGCTGAGAGTTTTGTTAGATGCTGTTTGCAGGGAAATCAGGTTATTTTTGGAAAGAAAATTAGCCACAGTAGGGAGGCCATACTCCAGATGGGTAAGTAGCAAATATTTTTCTTATGTCTAGTTCCCATCTGCAGAGAGGAAGTATGAAATTTTATTTGCTCCATATAGTGTCTGTTTATTTTGGATTTGGTTCATTTGATATTGAATTTGAAGTTAGTTGACTGGTCAAGCTATATCCTGCGATATTTCAAAGTGTGGGTTGCCATGTTTTGAGATATTTCAAAGTGTGGGGTAGCTTCTATGGGATCGAATACCCCTTTATTTAGAAGCTAGAGCAAGCCTTTTTATACCTCCAGGCATCATGACTTTCTCTTCTTAGCATTCAGGATAAATTTATCTGTGTTAGCCAAAGTGGGGGATGTCGGGGGATATTTTCTGTGTACAGGGCAATTTGGGTATGTAGTTGGTCTCTTGGAAGTTTGTTGATAATGGCAGGGATGTTAAAATAGATCCACGTGGGGAAGTGTGTGTGGGGGGGGGGGCTTGAAGAAGTATTGCTAATTTGTACCTTAAGGAGCCTGTTAATTAATTTTTGAACTATGGGAAGACATATTTGTTTATACCTGTACTTGTTAAGGAGTTTAGTAACAGTGCAAGATCTACAAGGTTAAAGCCTTTATGAGGTCTGTAATGATAGGAGGTACTGCCAGCCAAGCCAGGAGAAGAAAGACAGTGGATGTATGACTTGTGCCAGCACAGCTAGCTGGAATTTTGTAAATAATTATTTGTCATTTGTATATCAAACTGATTTGTACAGAAGCGTGTGCTGAAAATGTATTTCTTAGGTTTGCTTGTGTTAAAATGTATCAACAGTGCACCCTGCTAGAATGAAAATAAATGTACATGTATTACTGTAACTGAATTAAATGTATATGTTTTAATACGGGATACTGGGACAGCAGAGGTTAAAAAGCTAGCTTACTTTAAGAAAAATACAGGAAATGTAAATGAGCTGTTAAACCATTAAAATGTCACCCCAAAGTACTGAATAGGACTGGAGATTGTGGATCTGGAAGAAGCATTAGTTCATTAGCTCAGTAAAAAGAAGAAAAGTTCCAGGCACTGCCATAAACATTTTGATGTATATTGTAGCTGTCTATGCTAAATTACTGTCTCAGCTTCAAAGGGATACTGTGAAAACCTAGAGTCAGGAGACCAGATGAGGTCATTCTGCAACCCATCTTGGACATCATATTTTACAGGGAGTAATCTCTGAGCATTGAGTATTCTGTTTTGGGGAACCTGACTACAAAAGACTCCTCGTGTATTTCTTTGTGCCTTCCTCTATCAAGTAACTTATTAGGGAATAGTAATTCTCCTAGATTGTCAGGAATCTAGTGAAGCTTAGCTTAGAGATTGTTTTTCTTTATTTGTGTGAGTCTGTCCAACAATGTTATTTTCAGTATTTCCTGTGATTTGAACTCTGTGGTTTACTGTAAATATATATTTAAAACTTTTGTGTTCTTTTATTATATATTATTAAATATATTTAAACTTTTCATTGTGGCTGGTCCTTTTTATAAAATATTTAAGCTTTGAGAGTATTTGCACATATTTATTTGGTGATAACTCTGGCCACACCTGAAAGCCTTGCTGGTTGGCCATCATTACCATTTGTATTAATATTAACTTCACTCAGCATAATTGGATACCCTCTAAAGGGCCTTATAGTAACTAACTGGTGGCAGTGAATCTACCTTATAGTCTAAACAAAGTAGTAGAGAGGATAATCTGTACCAGGCTTTCCCAGGTTGGTGTGTGTGTGTGTGTGTGTGTGTGTGTGTGTGTGTGTGTGTGTGTGTGTGTGTGTGTGTGTGTGTGTGTATGCATACGTGCATGCGTGTGTGTGTGTGTGTGTGTGTGTGTGTGTGTGTGTGTGTGTGTGTGTGTGTGTGTGTCTGAAAATTAAATCTCAAAGAGTGTGTGTTTCAGCTACTTGGGGCAGGGACACGAAGCACTGGTTTCACAGTGCCAGTGGGGAGCCTTACTGGGTAGGGAGAGACAGATAGAGACACACAGACCCTAGGCTGAGTGTGTGCCCTAAGGTCTCTTAAGGGAAATTATGCTTGATGCAGAGATGTCTGCATCTGGAAATACTGAGTACGTCCATTTGTATTCCAAGTACATGTCCCTTTCCAATGTCAGTGGTGAGGATTCAGGCTCTTTGATTACTGGCTCAGCATGGGGACATCACAAGGTTAATGAATATTATACCAGTTAGGAGTCTTTCATCTCTGTTAAAGAGGATATCACCTGTTAGGGTGTAGTGTGCAGTATTGGTGCTATATTCCGATAAGAATTCAAACTGTTGGAGTGACAAGATGAAATAAGTATCAATGTGATTAGCTTATTTTGCAAATACCATTTTTCAAGTAGCTTTCCTGTAGCTGGTAGTACTGATATAGGTCTAAAGTCCCTGGCATTTTCTGGTTTGGCAGATTGGGTATTGACTTGATTTTGCCTTGTTTCCATTTGATTGACATTCTGGTTGTGGCTGGCAGAGTTTGTAGAAATAGTTCAGGAAGGGTGAAGATTATGTTCTTTACATAATATAATAAACATGTGCAGAAGGCCCATGAGGGGAGCATTGGAGGGCATTTGTTTGATCACTCTTTTCAGAGTCTTTGGGTGTGACTTTTTTGAAGCTCATATAGAACTGCCATTCATCAGTCATGATGGCAGAATTAGGGTCCATCCATCTATCCTTCTATCCATCCACACCCCCTGAGAGGATAATGGCTAGAGCTTGGCAGCATCACTGTGTGGGGGATGGTGTAAGATGTGGCTGTGTTAGCAGGGTTGTCTGTACAATATGGAACTCCATTGCAAGTATGATTTTTCCCACTATGCAACATAAATATTGTGTCCTGTGTTACCTTGTTTTACATCTAAAAACTGCAGCAGCTCCAGCTTCACAATATTGTTGCTTGCAGTCCTAGTAATATAGCAGTAAAGATCACTTTTCTGGCAGATACTTTAGCCAATCAAAGGTTTATTTTACTCCACCTAATTAGCACACTGCTGCTGGCTGATGACATTGCATAAGAATAGACTGTTCCTGCCCTCCTGACTGCCTAACATGCAGGAACAGATTGGAGATGCACTCTCTGGTCTACTAGGTCCAATAAGCCCACACATTAAGTGGATCAGATATAGGAGTTAGCTATTGGTGTTAGCATCTGGATACTGAGAGGACTACCATCAAGGTATGACCTGCACAAATGAGAGTTGAAGAAGAGTGAAGAGCCTGGAGATATGTTGTCCAATCCATCAGATTATTTTTTGGATGTTCAGCTTGTGGTTATCATTGTCAGTCAGTGTTGGTATTTGTTATAAAATGCAGTGGTCAGCAAGAATTCTGTGGTTCATACTGGAGAAGAGCAAGACCGACTGATGTATCTATCTATCTATCTATCTATCTATCTATCTATCTATCTATCTATCTATCTATCTATCTATCTATCTATCTGTATGCACACACACACACACACACACACACACACACACACACACACACACACACACACACACACACATTTTTTGCACTACTGCAATACAAAAGGACCACATAAAAGTGACAGACTGCTGGGCTCTGAAGATGATTTTGTAGAGAATGTTTGGCTTTCCTTTATTTATTTTATTTTATTTTACATTTGTTAACCAGGATAGTCCTACTGGATACAACTCCATTTTCAGCAGAGGCCCCGGAAGAAAAGCTCCATATGTGGACAGATACAGAAGAGTTGACAGTAGCAGTTTTTTTATACAGTTACATATAGATACAAGTTACAGAATTATTGGAATGCATACATACTTAAAAAAACTTTATAATATTAATTTTCTTGTTAGAACATAAACAGTTTTAGTGGTACAAGGCTGAATAAGGTAGCATATCATTCAGTAGTACAAAACATTTGAGTGAGATAGTTAATGTTTCAGACTTTTTAAGACTGTACAGGTAGCCAGAGAGTAAAGTGAATGGTGAGATGGTTAGTCAGGGTTTGTACAGGGGAGGAGCCAGTGAATTTTTAGCTATGTTTTGAGAGACATTTTAAATTAGATTATTGAATGAATTGCTGTAAGTTCAGCAGGGAGCAAGTAGGTTCCAAATTTTACCAACAGAGTTGCAAAATAATGACTCACCTGCTAAGTTTTTAGATTTAACAGTTTGTACCAGCATTTTATCAGAAGAGCAGAGTGTTTTTAGGTTGTTGTAAGGGGTGACTATATTTTTGAGTATGGGCGTGCATTCGGGCTGATAGAGAACTTTGTGGGCTACTATTAATTGGTTATACTGGATTTGAGAGAGTAACTCTAGCCAGCCTAGGGATCGTAGGTTAAGACAGTGGTGTGTTCTATATGCCAAAACTGTGGCAAATCTGATTATGTTATTGTAGCAGCTATTGAGTTTATTGAGATCAGATTTACTCACGTTTGTATAGATTGGGGAGGTGTAAAGAATAGTTAATAGTAAATGTGTTTGGGCAATCACTGTCCTAGCAGTTGGGGTTAGGAATGACTTAATTCTATATAAAGATCCTAGCTTCTTATTGACTGTTTTAATGGTTTTGTCAATGTGAGCATCAAACTTAAGGTTATTGTCAACAATTATACCTAATAGTTTTGTATTAGTTTCTGGGGAAATTATGGTGCCATTATTAGATGTTATGGTAAATGATGGGAGTGTAGCTTTATGGGTGGGGGTGAAGAATAACAGTTTTGTTTTATTTGGATTTAATAGAAGAAGCCAGTCAGTCAGCCAGTTTTCTACTTTGCTGAAAGTATTTTGGGATAAGGTCTGCAAGTCTATTGGGGAGGTGGTGGAACAGATTAGGGTAGAGTCATCTGAATATTGAATGCAGGTTGCTTGGAGATGACTGTATGAAGATCATTAATGAAGATGGAAAATAGGAGAGGTCCTATTATAGATCCTTGAGGAACTCCAAGGGTGACTGGTAGTAGAGAAGAAAGGCTATCCTTCTATAGCACAGCTTGTTGTCTGCCATTAGGTAGGACTGAAACCAGCGTATTACCAGGCTATCTATGGCAAGAGTCTTTAGTGTGCCAAAGGTTAGTTGGTGGTTTACCATATAAAATGCCTTGGATAGGTCAAGAACAAGGACAGAGCAGAGCGTATTATTATTATGATTTTGATTTATTGGCTGAGAGAAGGATAGAAGGGCTGAGGTGGTACTATGGTGGGGTCTAAATCCATGCTGAGAGGGAGCTAGGAGATTGTGCAGATTGAGGTAATGTAAGAGCTTCTTATGGATACATTTTTCCATAATTTTAGCCAGAGGTGACAGGATGGCAATGGGCCGGTAATCTAACTGATCAGTGGAGTTAACCCCTTTATGGAGAGGAAATACATGGGAAATTTTCCAGATGGAGGGGATATATACTTCCGAGATGGTTCTGTTGATTAATATTGAGATGGGATATGCTATTGCATCTGCAGCCTTTTGAAGATATTCAGCGGTGAGTAGGTCTGCTGATAGGGTGGTGGGTTTCAGTTTCTTGAGTAAGGATCGGATAAGTGATGTTGGTACTGGTTGAAAGTTAAAGGAGGGGTGGGTGTTGGATATGAGGTCAATTGGGTCTAGGTTATTGGGGCCTAGTTGGTTGGCAAGGGATTGTATGGTTTCTGTAAAGAATGTGTTGAAGGTGTTGGCAAAATTTTCTGAAGGTTTTTGGAGGGTAGATGCAGGGGTAGGGGTAATAGTATTTCCTGGGTGGAGAAGATTGTTTAAACTGGACCAAAATTTTTGTGGTCGATTTTGATGTTTATGTTGCAGGTTACAGTAATAGTTTTTTTTGTCTAGAACTATAGACTTTTTTTGTATCATTCCTTAGTTGTTTATATATAAGTTGACCCTTTGGAGTTTTATTGGTTTTCCAAGAGGTCCAGGCTTTATTTCTATTTATGATTTTTGTTCTAGTTTCTTTAGACAGTCATGGTGCTACGTTTTTTTTATTCTGATGGTTCAGGTAGATGCATGATTATCAAGGATTGTAAGAAATGTGGAGTTAAAGTATGATACCGCTTCATCTACTGGGAGTAGTTTTAGTCTATTCCAGTTACATGACTGAAGTTCTATTTGGAATTCAGTTTGATTGAAACTCTTATTGCTCCAAATAGTTCTGAAGCTAGGTATTTGAGGGATATCATTTTTTGTCTGAGTATATAAGTTAGGACGTGATCACTTATTTCCTCAGGTTGGGTGCCTGCTATATACATTTGGGGAGGGTTATTTATAAGAATCCAATCTGGTATACTTTCTTTGTTATTGGGCTTACCAGTTCTAGTGGTGGAAGTTATGACTTGGGAGAAACCATATAGGTTTATGTGGGTGATAGGCAAGTCTGAGGAGCAGATGTTCCAGTCTATATTAAAGTCTCCGATAACAATAGTTTCTTGTGGGCAGTTTATGGACAGCCACTGTAGGATGTCTTCAAGGGTATTAGTGCTGTTACCTGGTGGTATATAAATGCAGCCAATGTTTATAGATTTGTGTTGGTTAATTTGTAGTTTTGTAATGAGTATTTCAGCTTTATCAGTTTGGGGAGCTTGTGGAGAGTTGGAAATAGTTACATTGAGTGTAGTTTTATATAAAACAGCTACTCCCCTCCCTTCTTTAAGGTGTGGTCCAGTCGTAATATATTGTAACCTGGAGGTGTAACTTCATTGTCACTGGTGGTTGGGTTAAGCCAGGTTTCAGTAAGACATAGTATATCTGGGGAGTGTACTGCCATGAGTGCATGCAGGTAGTGGATTTTATTATTTAAGCTTCTAATATTTAGGTGACAGATGAGGAGAGAGGTAGAGGTGTTGCTTAAGTTTTGCAGGCTAGTGGGGGTGTTATAAATTGGGTTGGTTGCATCAGGTGGGGTTGGTCCTGGGTTGGGGTAGGTGTCCCTGTCCATTCTGAGGTTAGTTTGTGAATTGATTATAAGTCTGTAAAGTTTGAATAAGAGTTTGTAGTAGTATTTAGTTCTAGAGTTAACATAACTGGCTCAAATGAGTTGTTGTGTTATTGTAGTATGGAAGTTGGAAGGGAGGGGGAGTAGTGAGTGATTAAACTTATGTGAAAGAGCAAGAGTATCGGTCTGTGATCTAGGGTAGTGTAGACCTGGGAGGGTAAGATGTTCATATGCTGTGAGAAGATAAGTAATTATCAGCAGGGGTATAAGGTAGTAGGAGGGCTTTAATTTGACAGGTGAGGTTAAGTCTTGTGGAGGCACTGAAGAGGTTTGTAACTTGCAATTATTTAAAAATGGAGGTGGGAGGGCAATAGATGAGGGTATAGTAGTAAAATAGGGAGGGTGTTGTATTTAGGGTGGGTCCTATAATTGCTGATTGGTTCTGTAATTAGGGGAGTGGCAAATATGGCTATAAATTTAACACCTCCAGGGGCGGATAGGATTTGGGGACAAGCTGGGGAGCGGAGCAAGCCTGAGCATAGCGAGGGTGAACACAGCAGGGCTAATACAGAACACAAGAGTTTTAACTCCTGATTCAAGGTTTATACTACTGTTTTTCCTTAGATACTATGCTTTATGCTGTAAGCTCTATTCTAAAACTAAGACAGACAGCTGGAAAACAGAGCTAACTGTAAAAAGGAGTTTTGTTCTACTGTGTGTCTGAATTAATTATACTTATGGGCTTCTAAGCTAAAGGGACATGCTGTAGACCCAGTCCGGGTGTGCTTTATTGATTTTTTTAAAAGATAATGACCTGATTTAATTTCTTTGGTAATGGTGGACATGGTAGCCGAGATTGCTTATTTCTTTTGAGACTGATTTTATCTTCCCCGTGTTCTGAGCCGTTCGAGGTAAAGCCAGATAGGGTAAAGAGACCTGATAGGGGATATATAGTTAGCACATTTTCTTGAAAAAGAGTAATAGCAACAGTAATATACACTATGGGATAAACTCACACTTTAAGGCTAGGCAGCATCTGGCTATACAGCTTAATTCAGTATAGACAACAGTGTACTTTTAACATAACAGTCTATATTCCTTATTTCATTCTAGACAACAGTAAATGTTTAACAGAACAGGCCAATACATTCAAATTATATTTATGAGAGTGCATTTCACTAGAACAACACTCTGCTTGCTGTTCTACACAGTGTACTAAGAATGGAGAGGTTTTACGGCATTTTCAAACTGCCTTAAGCATTCATGGTGCACAACTAACTTTTACTGAAAGTCGCTGATGCTTAGACTCAATATACTTCACTTTACAGTTCACTTACTGTGATATAGTTGCATACAGATTCCACAAGGCTTTAAATTAATTAATACAGGTTTCACATACCATAAAATGATAGGCAGACAGCCGACTGGGTCTGTAGGCATTAAGAGATTTGAAAATGGCGGTTACATGAATGTTATAAGTAACCTTGCTTGCATATCTAGTCAGGGGAGGGTGTAAGGCGCCTGATAGGTTAATACAGAGCACAAGAGTTTTAACCCCTGATTCAAGGTTTATTCTACTTTTTTCCTTAGATACTATGTTTTATGCTGTAAGCTCTATTCTAAAACTAAGGCAGACAGCTGGAAAACAGAGATAACTGTAAAAAGGAGTTTTGTTCTACTGTGTGTCCGAATTAATTATACTTATGGGCTTCTAAACTAAAGGGACATGCTGTAGACCCAGTTCACTTGTGCTTTACTGATTTTTTTAAAAGATAATGACCTGATTTAATTTCTTTGGTAATGGGGGACACGGTAGCTGAGATTGCTTGTTTCTTTTCGGACGGATTTTATCTTTCCCGTGTTCTGAGCCATTCGAGGTAAGGCCAGGTAGGGTAAAGAGACCATAAAACAATTGACAGACAGCCGACTGGGTAGTCCTCTCTTGTCCCTGGTTAAATGCTCAATTTTCTGGTAAATCATTGTTGTTTAGGATTAACCACTCAGTAATGCTGCCTTGACACTTTGTCATAGTAATTTTGTTGTTCTTATCATAACTCCATGGCCGGCCTTAGGCATAGGCGAACTAGGCAACCGCCTAGGGTGCCATACAGTCCGGCCTTGGAAAGGGCGCTATTTTTAAGTATTTATTTATTTTAATTAATAAAATTCTTCCTGCTCGGTTCCTGTTCAGGAAGCCTGAACTATAGTGTGAGAGGGGGCGAGCGCCCTCCCACTTACAGCTGCAGGTTGGTCCAGAGACTAAAAAAAAAAAATCACGATACACGAGTCTGTTACGTTAAGGAGGAACTTTACTATGCATGTGTCATGAAGCCAGCATGGACGCAAATACATTCTTCAGGCCTGCGCATAATTTAAACTAGCAGTTCTTTTAAGAAATAAGCCAAGTCCGTGTGTCCGCGTGGAGCCATTTGGTTTAGAAGGAAGGTATATTTGTTTTAAACATGGAAGTGGGTGGCATACTGGTGCAGCAGTTAGCACTGTCACCTCACAGCAAGAGGGTCCATGGTTCGATTCTCAGCTGGGGTGCCATCTGTGTGAAGTCCGCTTGCCCTTCTGTGTTCATGTGGGTTTCCTCATGGTGCTCCGGTTTCCTTCCACATTCCCAAGACATGCTGTAGGTGTAGCAAACATTCTAAATTGGCCCTAGTTGTGCGTGTGTGTATGTGTGTGTGTGTGTGTGTGTGTGTGTGTGTGTGTGTGTGTGTGTGTGACTGTGTGTGTGTGTGTGTGTGTGTGTGTGTGTGTGTGTGTGTGTGTGTGTGTGTGTGTGTGTGTGTGTGTGTGTGTGTGTGTGTGTGTGTATGTGTGTGAGTGTGTGGATGTGTAATGTAAACTTAGAGGTTCTGTTTGTTTCTGTATGAGAGAGAAAACTGCATGTCTGTGTTGTATGAGAGAGTAGAGTAGGACTGTATGGAATTTACACTAGTTGTTAATTGCTGTATGAAAGAGAAGGTGTGTGTCTGTGTGTTGCTATGTGAAAGTAGGTGTGTGTGTGTGTGTGTGTGTGTGTGTGTGTGTGTGTGTGTGTGTGTGTGTGTGTGTGTGTTTAGCATACCTTTTCAAGTGTCTAGATTTAGCATTATAGTTTTTGTCTGTTTCTCATAAAGTTTGTGGTTTTCTGGCAAATCAAGGAGCACTGAAGTCATGAAATTATATGTATATGAGTTTTAAACTTTGCATCCTTCACAAAATACATGCTATTGTTATTCTTTTAACTTTCTAAGTTAAAAAGAGCACTACTTCAAACTGCCCCTACTTTTTAGCCATTGCATCTATGTTATTTTAGGTTTTGTGCAGATTTTTTTTCACTAAGAGTTGAGAAGTATGCATATCTTTTGGGTCTACTTCACGTTGTCGTAAGCTGACAATATTGAGTCTGATATTCTCGGCATGACAATATTGAAAGTGAAGAACATCGTGCAAGTAAACGGAAATCTCCGTAAGGGTATTATACAAGGAATATAATTTGTTATAATCAGGAAGGTGAATCAAAGAACGATTACATGCATGCATGGCCCTAAAAATGAGTGCAAGGAGTCTGTTTTGAAAACAGCCCAAAGATAAACTTAATAGCCAGATGCATTTTCTATGAATGTGGGTTTTCATGCCTTTTCAATGGCAGAGAAGTTTAATGCTTATGCTAAGTCTGTTTTCATTGTGAGATTGTATTGTTTAGCAAATGGCTATCTGTGTTTGTGCTATTCTTACTTAAGCTGCTGTACAGAGGGAAGAGAGTGGTTGCTATTCTACTTTCACTGAGCTGTAAGACCTGCTCACCTACCCCAAAGTAAATTAAACTGTAAGTTAAGCAACCCTTTGAAACAAGGCACATGGTCTTCTATTTTTTGAGGACAAGACTTTTATAGTAAAATATGTGTGAAGCAGCAACAGATAAAGTAGGTTTATTAAAGGAAAATTCCACCGTCCTTCACTTGCAGTTTAACTACATTACAAGGTATCTTTTTTTCCTATGCATTTAAATAATTGAAGGAAATACTGAAGTGGCATTCTTGGAGAGTGGCCTACCTGTGGGTGTGGCCTATAGAGGTGTGCATTAGTATGGTGTGGGTGGGGCTTAAGGGGTGCTGGAGTACTACTTCGCCTAGGGTGCCATTTCAGCTAAGGCCAGCCATGCATAACTCTCAGCTGTGTCTGATTTTGTAGAATATCCCGGATTTTTCTGATATGTATGTCATGTTCCTCCTAACATTTCAGATTTTCTGCTGTCACTGAGGATTACAGTCAGATAATAATATAAACATTAGATTTTCATACTTCCTTTGCTCAGAAAATGCATGATGCATGTTGCAAAAAGTGCAGGATTTTGCCCCATATTTTTCCCTGCCCTCAAAAAATATTTGATTTTCTACTAAATCAGTGCTGATTACAATCAGTCAATAATTTAGAGTTTCATATTTCGTTTTTATTTAGACAATGCAAGTTGATTCCAGTTATGCTGTTCTCTATACTTTTAAAATTAATTAGAGTAATATTTAAAAACTGCCCCTGATTTTGAGCCACCCCACAACACACACATTATTTTGGCGTTGTTCCTGATTCTTGGGCAAAGGAGTTGAGAGAAGAAAATGTTCAACGTGCTATTTGTACCTTGTCAAATAGAAATATGATTTTTTTGCTGAATCTCTAAAGTCTAATCACAGTGTACCAGGAGGTTGTCTTATGCTCATTTGACAGACTTTTGATCATAAGATAATGTTTTTTGCTAGCTGGCCAACATTTTCTATTATGATTTATTCTTTTATAGCCTGTGTATAAAAGCTGGAACAAAGTGATGGGGTCAGTCAAGTTAATAACTAAATAGTCCATTCCACATTTCCCATGCATGATGAATTGATTACTGTAGTACTAACAAATGACGTTTGGATTCAGTATATAAAATTATAATCAGTCAGTAATGCCTACGTCAGGCATTAGTTTCATACTTACTGTTCAGGAAATGCATCTTGTTGATGCAAAAGCCATTCTGATAAGTTTTGCAGTGAATTATGATAAGTTAATAATGCCCAAGTATCATACACAGTGCTCAGAAAATGTATGTCGCTGCAAAAAAATGTTTGAAGTTATTTGACAGTCAGCAATGCCTATGCCAGCCATTCATACTTGCTTTATTCTTTAAAAATTGTTTGCACTTTTAACTTTTGAAGTGAAGTAAAGTCAGTAATGTTTATGTTAGACATTAGTTCCATAGCTCTTATTGTTACAAAAATACATGTTGGTATAAAAGCTGCTAACTTTGTAAGTGAATTATAGTCAGTCAGTAATGTCAGAGCTGCATTTATATTTTCATAGCTGACAGCTACATATTATTGAGGGGAATGTAAAACATCACATGAGAGATAAAAATGCCCTGTCAGGAGTACACTGTACTGTTACCTGTTTGCTCATAAGTATAAAGATATGCATTATTTATACTTATACATAATACCTCCAAAACCAAGTGACATAAAGTATTGCATGGCATGATCTGAAAGCTTTGAAGATGGTGAAGAAGATTGTGACCAATACTTATAAGCTGTATATTCTGAGAAATAGTGTTATGATGAATTATACAAATAAGCATGTTGTTTCATATTTAATTGGTAAGTAAGTTAATAAATGCTTCAACAATGCAACAATAATTTCACTACCAAAGAAGTCACCACCATCATGCCCTAATGACTACTGCCCCGTAGCCCTAACCTCCATTGTGATGAAAAGCTTTGAGAGGCTGGTCAAAGATGTAATATCATCTAAGCTACCCGTAGATCTTGACCCACTGCAGTTTGCTTACCAAGCAAACTGCTCCACTAGGGATGCCGTAACACTGGCATTTCACTTATCGTTGGACCATCTAGAAAGTTACATGAGGTTACTAGTCATCGACTTCATCTCTGCTCTTAATACAGTCATCCCTATACTGCTGGTCAGTGGCACAGGAAAATAACTTTCTTGGGTGGCGTAAGCCATGGAACCTTGCTGGCTAGGCTTACGTAGGCCCTTGGGCCGATAGCCTAGTACCTACCTATGAACCTATTAACTTATGAACTAGGCATCAACACACCACTTTGTAACTGGATTCTGGACTTTCTCACAGACAGACCTCAGAAAGTATGCATAGAAAATAACTCTTCGAGTAGCAACACTGAATACTAGAGTTCCACAAGGCTCTGCACTGACTCCCTTGCTGTTCACCCTGCTAATAAATGACTGCACAGTGAGGTACAACACTAACCAAATCATCAAGTTTGCTGATGACACAACAGTGGTGGGCCTCATCAGCAATGATGATGAGGCAGCTTACAGGGTTGAGATGGAACAACTGATTATGTGGTGTGATAGTAACAAATTAGCAATAAATGTGAACAAGACAAAGGAAATAATTGTGGACTGCAGGAAAAAGCACAAGGAACATTCTCCTCTAACCATCAATGGAGAAACAGTAGACAGAGTGAGTAGCATAAAGTTTCTAGGGGTGCATATTGATGAGGGCTGTCCTGGTCTTCCACTACAAATGCCATTGTCAGGAAGGCACATCAGAAGCTACACTTTTTGAGAAGGTTGAGGACAACAGACATACCATCAACAGTTCTCACAACCCTCTACTGTGTACAATAGAAAGCATCCTGACAAACAACCTCATAGTATTGTACAGAAGCTGCTCTATCTCTGAGCACAAGGCTCTCCAGAGAGTGGTGAAGGCAGCCGAGAGGATCATCAAGACCACCGTACTAGCTATCCAGGACCTGCACTTGTCCAGATGTCTAGGCAGGGCCGAAGGAATAATTAAGGACTGCACTCATCCTGCTCACAGATTTTTCGTGTACCTGTCATCTGACAAGCACCTCCATAGCATAAGATGCAGAACTACGAGGTTCAGAAACAGCTTCTTTCCACAGGCCATCGGAATTTTGAACTCTTGCAGCAATCATGCTCTGTGCCACCCATCTGGGACAGTCTCAAATTGTACAATAACTTAACTGCCTGCTTTAATCCAATATTAGTGCAATACTCATAAAGTCACGCCAATTTACTGGTCATCAGGGGCAGTAGTAAGGCAAGAGAAAGCAATGTCTTACCTCAGTACTGTGCAATACTCAAGCAAGCAAAGAGATCACTGTATAATAAATGTTAAAGTGAGTTTAATTTATGTGCAATATTATGATTATCTATACAGTAAGTAGTTATTTATGTATTAATGTCTTGTACTAAGTCTATGTGATGTCTGCACATTTGAGTCCAGAGATACGGAATTTCATTCAGTTTTTGCACTTGTGTGATTCTGAATGATGATAAAGTTACTTTGACTTTGACTAAATAAGGAATCTGATAGATATTCATGCTGGCATTCACTTACCTGGCTAATAAGTATTCTAACACTTTGCATTTAGGTTTTACAGTTTCCATAGTATGAAAATGAGCATGTCCTCCCCGCGGTCAAGTGGTGTTTGAAAGACATGCGTAGAATGGGTGTGCCTTCGTTGAAGGTTGGGCATTGAGCTGGCACCTTGGCACAGTAAAAATCTACTGCCAATTATTAGCGGACCAGAGTTCCGCTGTGGCGATCCCTAACCGGGAAAAAGCTGAAAGAAGAACAAAGTGAAACTTTAGAGAAAAATACAAATTCTCAATAGTGTGAAATATATTAACATTAATTTAATCTAAAGGCTGTAGATGTTTGAGTAATTCTAAACAAGACTTTTTGCTTTAGCTCATAGCTTTTAAGCACATTCTGATTTTAACAAGATAATTACAGTCTGGTGTATGATTTTTTTTAAAGTGAGTTAACAGAATGTGCTCTGTTCTGCCTGGAATGTGAGTATTTATGTAAGTTGCTAGAAAGATGTGCCCTGGGATTCACAATGCTTTATTTTCCATGCAGGAACAGTGTAACTGCTCCTGCACGGAAAATGGCCACCTCGCGATACAGGTACGTGCAGTTTTAACATGCACGAGTGGCCCTACACTATTCCAGCATGGAATGTCATGCTGTATGCTAATCAGCTCATTTGCTGGTGAAAACCATGCAAATGAGCTGGATTAGTGATCCAGCAAAGCGGCATGTCTCCGTGATGTAACAGTGTAACTTGCAGAAATGTATTTGGTTACTAACCAAATACATTTCTCCAATCTACACAACGGAGGCATGTCAGCGCTCCAGAAAGCATGTATTATTGAGGTTATGCATTACAATGGCTAATTATATGGCCACTGGCATGCAAAACCATTTAAAAAAAAACTTTTATTTCTGTTGGCTGAACTCGGCCATTGAGGGCAGGGGAAGTGGAATGCTAGTGGGGTGGGGGGAGAATATGTAGAAGTGGGGAGGGAGTAATATTCACAACTTTCAGCATTTTGCCATTATAGTCAATGGCATGCAGAAAGTAAACATCGCCAGGGAATAGTGGTTGCTAAGGGGGAAGGCTCATGCTTAGTGCAGTAACTAGGGTGGAGGCAGTACAGTATGTTAATGAGGGGACTTATACTGAATCAAAACTTAATCAGGACATTTTCTAAGTGCCAGACTGCACCTAACCGTGTAGGTGTTCTAACACAATAGTGTAAGCAGGAGGAGCAAGGAACATGAAAAGGGGGTATGTCATGCTTGGTGTAAGCACACTGGATGTCTGTTGGCTGGTTTCAGCTTAGCTAAGCACAGCTAAGTGAAGAGGATTGTCTGATGTTGTTTACTCTTATTCCATGAAATGAGGAGCATGTTCGCACCCAGGAGAGGGCCATATCTTGAAGTTTACATAGCACACATGCACAAAGAGGCAGGAAACAGCAAAAGGCAAAGGAAGTAGCAGAACAAGAGAAATGCTGCACAAATCAGAAATATGGGAGTCTGCAATCCACAATAGGATACAGCTGGAAAGTGGCTGCAGAGCTGATGATGGGAGGACATGTAAAATAAAATTAAAGGGCAACAGCATAAAGTAACAGTGAAATGACATAGAAATCACTACTATGGGAGTCATGCAACTCAGAATGGGCCATGCAAATATAATACAGCTGGCAGGTGGCCAAATAGCTGTAAATGGGAGTCTGCAACCCAACATGTGCAAATGAAAGCACTCAATAATACAGCAGGCAGGGGGCTGCAGAGCTGACAATGGGAAGACATATAAAAAATAAGGGGCAACAGCATACAATAAAGGAGAAATTAAGTAGAAATCACTACTATGGGATACTTGCAACTCAGAATGGGCCATGCAAATATAATACAGCTCACAGGTGGCTGCAGAGCTGAAGAAGAGAGGACATGTAAAATAAAATTAAAGGGCGACAGCACAACGTAAACATGAAATGATGTAGAAATCACTACTGTGGGAGTCCTGAAACTCAGAATGGGCCATGCAAATATAATACAGCTGGCAGGTGGCTGCATAGTTGTAAATGTGAGGAGATGCAAGTAAAAATTAATTGCAAAAATAGCAACAGCAGAATAAAGGCAATCATGCACAAATTACCACTAATGCCTCTAACACTCATAGTGACCAAAGCAAAGCCATGAGTAATATAGGTGGCAGCTGGAATGTATCATAGTCAGCCAATCATATAGGCAGCATCAGCAGCACAACAGTATAAAGTATTGAAACACCTTACAGTCTGTTTTTTTTCCCATAAACTCTGCACCAGTGGTGTACACATGCAGGGGAATTTTAACTTGGAAAGTGTTAGGGGCTGCCATTTTTTGATCCATCTGTATGTGCTACAGGCTGTTGGCAGAGAGGAGGATAATGCTGACAACTGCCACAGACCAAGGAGGAAGAGAAGAGTGTACAGACCCAGGGTAACCTACCAGGGGCTACATGATCTGGAGAAAGTAGAACACTACAGGGTGGACAGAGACATACTGCAGCAAATCACTGAGCTGTGTCGGCCTCATCTCAGAGCTAGAACCAACAGAGGGGAACCCATACCAGTGGATAACAAGGTATGTGTAGTCCTAAAAGTTCTAGCTACAGGTCCTTTCCAAAGACCTACTGGGTGCATCATGGGGGTTTCACAGGCATCTGCATCCAGGGTACTCCACCACTTACTTGATGCCATGCTAACACATACTGGTGAGCACATGTAGTTCCTCAACACCTGTGAGGAAAGGACCAGAAATATGCATCTCCTCCACCATGTAGCACAATTACCGGAGGTACCAGGTGCCATAGACTGGATGCACATCCACATCAAAGCACCACCTGGTGACCTGGGTAGGGTCTACATAATCTGCAAAGGGTTCCACTCCATCAACTGTCAGGTCATGTGCGATGCCCAGGGCATTATCATGAATATGTGTCCTGGCTGCCATGGATGCTATCATGACTCCCACATCTGGCATTCCTTACAGCTGTATCTGTGGTTTGCCAGGGGGGACATCCCATATGGCCATTTAGTGGGAGATGCTGGCTACGGAGTGGAGCTGTGGATGATGACACCTGGCAAAAATGCACACACACCCACACAAGAACACCATAATGAGGCACACGCACAAACCAGGATCATTATAGAGTATGCGTTTGGGCTGCTCAAGTCACAGTTCTGCTGCCTTGACATATCAGGTGGAGCCTTGCAGTACTCTCCAGCCACATGTGCACACATGATCATAGTATGTGTAATGCTACATAATATGATCCTGTGGAAACAGCTGCAGCAGAAACAAAATGGGGAAGGGCCACACAGCCCCCTGCCATTGCTAAGGCCTCCACAGGCACAGAGTGATTTGGAGAAGAAACATCCTGAGCCTGCCCTTATAGGCAGACGGAGGCATGCCCAGTATGCCCTGGCCTTTGCAAAGAGCACATACACTGACACTGTAGGGACCCAGGGATTGATCTCTCTCTCTCTCTCTCTCTCTCTCTCTGACTTGCACACTCAGTAAAATGGATGCCAAACATCACACCACCTATACTTTACCATGTATAGGCAGTGTACTGCATGCATCCAACATAGTCAGACCTCAAGCACCGTCCTCACAACAGCCTCAGACACAAGATAAGCCAGTCTCCTTAACAAAATAAATGACTGGAGTGGAATGTTCTGATAGCATATCTATGGTATTAATTCAAGCATGTAAAGGAATGGGGTGGCTAACTGGGATAGCAGCAGACATCCTGACAGCTCTGTGCAACAGCAGGAAGTGCATCCCCAGTACTGGCCTACCTACACCATGCAGTGCCACCCTAGTTGACAAATACCACTGCAGTATATGTGGTGAGTCAAATAACTAGGGGGGTCATAGGTCACATGCATGGATGTCAAAGTGGGCGTTCCATACCCACTCCCAGCCTCACCCAGCAGATCAGCTGTAGAAAACCATACAGAAATGTCTGGCAAAGGCCCCCACATGGCAACATCCATGAAATCCCCACCTATAGACGTTTACACAGTGATATCACAGCAGGCCTGGCAGTGGCAGTATGGCTTTGAAAGGTAAGAATTCTGAAACTACAAATGTTTATGCCAGAACAATCTGATCTGTGGTTGATACTGTTACACCTGTAGTCTCAAAGATAGGGAACACCACTATGCTAAATGGGACCAAAATGTTAAGCAAATATCAGCAAAGTATCTGCAAATGTGTATTTTGTACAGATGTGCCCCCCCCCCATAGTCCCATAAAAATGCAGTAACATGTCACTAGCCTTAAGCAGTATCCAGCCATCAACTAGAGTGATGCCTCAACACAAACCAAAGGCAATTGTCAATAACACCCACAGTCAACTTACTGGTACCATCCCAAGGTTGTCTACTGCCATCAGCCTGGCAATATATGAGAATCAGAATGCACTGCTTTGCTACAGATAGCCTGCATCCGTCACACCTGGCCTACAGGCCTCTGGCAAATGTCTATGCCTCACCCACAGTACCCTGTTAGGGAGAGTCATGGGGCCCATAACACCAACATAACACAGTCTAAAAGAGGCAAAGAAAGGCCATGCTGCTAACTGCTAGGAGAAAACCTGCCAGTGTCAGAGAACAAGAAATCTGGCCAAAGCCATGAATAATGGGGTGAAGAAGCTCCAAAGAGGACACCTTTGAAATACTGTTCTAATAATGTAATAAAGCTGAAGGAATGATTGTAGTAGCAATGAATGTCTGATGGGTGTGAAGTCTGAAACTGCAATGTCAACTGTCAATAATATCTGACTTCAACCCTGAGTGACTTTCAAAACACTGTTTGCCCGAAAATCACACTTGTTTGGGTAACCAACAAGATATATGAGTCATGGATGTGGATGTTGTGTGATACTCTGTACAGTCAACAGGCAGGGCTAGGAGTTTAAACATGGGAATACACTCACTACAGGCAGGCCTAAGCCTGGAAGATGGTGACATGTCTGCACTCACAGAACCCTGGGCCACAGCCATGGGGAGTAAGACACCCCTCCCTGATCACTCATCCAATGCAACATCCCGACCCCAACATGTGGCTATCCAAGCAAAATGAGGTGGGCCATACATATATGTGTGACAAGCACAGAATCTCCAGGCTAGTCAAGCAGTCTGACACACACAAGACCCTCCAAGTGCAGTCAACCATCGAGGAAAGCCCAATGAAAAATACTGATAGCTATAACAAACATATCTGCCCAGGACACCACCCCTTCCACATATTCTATCCTGTACAACTCTATCTGGAGTCTGCCCATCCCCCTGATCCTGTCTGACTTATATTACCCAACTGTGGACTGGAAATCAGACCAGGGCAGAACATAAATGCACAGAGATTCCACTACTGTAATATCACCAAGGTGCTGGACCATTTCCACAGTACCAGCAGTCAATTGTTTGTAGGCACACCCCTCAACAGGCTGGATAGTGCAAGAATGCATAGCATTTGGCCCATAAACCTTGTGTATGCATCATCCATCCTGTATTCCTCTGGTAAATCACTGTGATGATTTGAGGAGGTATGTCACCAGGTACTGAAACACTACATGACAGTGTCAAATGGTATATATGACTAGCCCTGTAACACTTGCAACCCATACATTACTGAGAGAAATTGTCAGAATCATTGTATGGCCCATTGTCCCTACATTTTGATAGGCTATCTCCAGATATTCTGCACCAATAGGTTGAGAGGTATGGCTGTAGTACAAAACAAACCAGAACGGAGTAGAAGAATCCCTGGAATGGAGTCCCACATGTACTATAGAAGGACACACTGGGCATGCTCATACACTTAGAGAAATGTCGTAGGAATGTCAGTAGGATCTAGGAATAAACAGGCCTTCCCCACCCAGTGCACTTTCCATTGCCCCACCTTAGCAGTCTTGAAGATGACTGTCACCACAGAAGTCACTTGGTAGATCCAACACCATAATCTCTGTGGTGTATGCAATAACTGCATAACACTATAGTACAAATAACTAGTTAGATAGGACTTCTAATCTCAGTTCTCGCAACTGTCAAAGTGTGTGTGTGTGTGTGTGTGTGTGTGTGTGTGTGTGTGTGTGTGTGTGTGTGTGTGTGTGTTGGGTCCATTCAAACCCAATACACTTCCCCTTTCCCTACTTTAGCAGTCCTGCTGATATCAGTCATCTTAGAAGTGCCCTCCATGAGTCCCCAACTCCATATGCTTTGTGGCACATGTGATGACTACATAACATGATAGTGTAAATAACTAGTTAGTTAGGAGTTCTAATCTCAGTCCTGGCAAATTTAAAAGTGGGTGTGTGCATGTGTGTGTTCACAACTACAAGTTTTTGGGTCCATTCAAACCTAGTACATCTCCCCTTTCCCTACTTTAGCAGTCCTGCAGATATCAGTCATCTTAGAAGTGTCTTCCATCAGGCATCAGCCCTATAAGCTCTGTGGTGCATCCGATAAGTGCAAAACATGATAGTACAAATAACTAGTTAGGTAGGAGTTCTAATCTTAGTACTAACAAATGTAGGTGTGTGTGTGTGTGTGTGTGTGTATGTGTGTGTGTGTGTGTGTGTGTGTGTGTGTGTGTGTGTGTGTGTGTGTGTGTGTGTGTGTGTGTGTGTGTGTGTGTGTGTGTGTGTGTGTGTGTGAGAGAGAGAGAGACAGTTGTGTATATAAGACTGAAGGAATTGTGTGTTTATAGGTGAAACAGCTTTATGCCATTCCCACCCACAACACTTCAAACTGCCCTACCTTATCAGTCCAGATGATGTCAGTCCCTTATCAGTAACCTTGGCCAGTGGTCAGCCCTGTAAGCTCAGTAGTGTGTGTGACAAATGCTTAATACAATAGTACAAATTATTAGTTTGGCAGGGGTTCTACTCTTGTATCTGGCAAATGTGTATGTGGGTATGTATGTTTGTAAGTAGAAGCATTTTGATACGTTTACCACCTACTGCCCTATTTTATCAGTCCTGCTGATGTCATTCCCCACATCAGCATCTTTGGCCAGCTCTCAGCCCAGTAAGCTGTGTAGTGTGTGCGGTAACTGTGTAACAATATGGTATACATCGCTAGCTAGGTAGGGGTTCTACTCTCACATCTGGCAAGTGTGTATATTACAAAGTATTTTAATAGGTTAAACACCCACTGAACTACAAAATCAGTCCTGCTGATGTCATTCTCTTTAAAGGTTCACATGTGTGTAGTAGGTAATGGCCCAAGAGCCTTATGCCTTGCACATACAAGGGCCCTGCCATTGTGCCACCTGATGTTACATCCCAGTGCCTGTATCAAGTATAGCCACTACATTGATCCTTAGATTGAACTGTCTATTACCCATCCACTCATCAAGATTTCTCTGGAACAGGGTCAGCTAAGTGTTCTGCCTGACATGTATGGGAAGTGTATTCCAGGGCATGTGCAGTCTCTTGGTGAGGGACCTGTCCCACCAGCATATTGTGGTGATTGTGGCACTGAGGTAGAGGTCTCTACAGTTTGTGGTGTGGATGGATTTATATGTAGCATTTCTAAACCAGCTGGGTCAGACATGGCTTTGAAAGTCAAGCACAGATAGCTGCTAATTAGGTGATATGACTCAGAGAATAGCCTAGGTCTGCTGAGTCTGTCTGTGTAGGATGTGTGTTTAATACCTAGGAATCCCTTTGTGAAGTGCTTCTGTGGCTTCTCCAGCTGTAGCAGGTGTCTAGTGAGGTACACGGTAAATGGGCCATAATACTTGGGGAGTGGTCTAATGAGGGAATAGTAGGCATAGATCATTACTTCTGTCTTCTTGGATGCAAAACCCTTGGTAATGCAATGTGCCATATAGAAGGACTTCCTGACCACATTGGCAATGTGGTGCACTTGGTAATGCAATGTGCCATATAGAAGGATTTCCTGACCACATTGGCAATGTGGTGCTTTCCTGGATACAAAACCCTTGGTAATGCAATGTGCCATATAGAAGGCTTTCCTGACCACATTGGCAATGTGGTGCCATTGGTAATGAAATGTGACATATAGAAGGACTTCCTGACCACATTGGCAATGTGGTGCTTGAAGGAGAAGTTGCTGTCAACCTGAGTCCCCAGATCTCTTATAATGCCTACAGTGTTCATTGGGCTCACATTGATGTGGAAATTACTGGGAACTGAGTGTTTTACCAAAAGGGATGATGATGATGCATTTTGTGGTGTTAAGCTTCTGGCCATGGTTTCCACACCACTCATTGGTCTCAGTGAAGTCTTTCTGTAGGATGTTTGCATCACTTGCGAAGTTCATTATAGCTCCTAGCTTGCAGTCCTCTGTGAACTTGCTCAGCCAGAGCTCCTCTGTCTTGGGCTAGACTCCTGAGAAGTAGATGCTGGACAGGACATTATCCAGTACTGATCCCTGTGGGATCCCACTCGTGACTGCTTGCAAGTCTGAATTGGAGTTTGCCACTGTCATGCTGTGTGTTCTGTGAACCAATCTACAAACCACTCACTGATATAGTGGTTAATGCCTAGTTTGTTGGGTTTGCCAATATTTTCTGATTGAGAAATGGTATCAGAAGCCTTGGCCAGATTGAGGTAGGCTGTATGCAGTGCCTTACTGTCATACACAGCCCTGGTGACTCACACAAAGATGTTGATTACATCATGTTTGGATCTGACCAGGTAGGGATTGACAACTGTGGTCGAGCAACAGTCCCATATATAAGTAATCAATACAGGTCAAGGTTGTTGTATCCTCTACTGACGGTCAATATGAGCCAGTTCAGGCCATTGGAACTGATGAATTTCATGAAGCATTGGGCCAGTGTACTGGTGCTTGACTACTTTCCCCAGGTGTTGGAGGGGTAGTTGAAGTCTCCTACTATGTCAGTCTTGGGTTGGACCTTCATAGATGAAAGTGTGTTGAGGAATGTGCATTGACAGTCTAGGGGCATAGCTGGGAACTGATAGCAGGCTATGGTGTTGATTGCACTATTCCCCAAAGTCAGTTTTACCAGAAGTACCTCTGATGCATTATGCTGGGATACTAGTCTGGAGCTGTGCAAATCCATTATGGATATGGAGACAACACCACTTGTGGAGGTGTGGGCCATGTTTTGGTGCTGACAGCTGTGGAATGCATCATAGCTTGTTAGTGCAGGGCTGCTGTCTGCTGCTGTGACCCACCTCTCTGTTATAACACAAATGTCAATGTCCTCCACACTGAGGAGTGCTTTGAGTGATTGCATCTTGACAATCAGATATCTACTGTTGAGTAGCATGACCCTCAGATTGCATACATGTCCATAATCTGAGTGTTCAACCATGTCTCTTGTCATGTAGCCCAGGGAGGTGTGTCTCAGGTCATTCACACCCACATGGATGATGACAGTGATATTTGTAGCTGTTGTGGACTGGCCTGCCTGGGTGTATCATATGTTGGATGCTGGCATGTGATAGACTGTTGGCTGTTACCTCCTCCTTAATCAATACAGTGAGTGGGATATCTGTGTGCCACAGTACTGAATTACCCATGATCACTGTATTGTGCAAGGTGGTCAGCCTTAAGAGCTCAAGTTGAGGGGTGAACTGTGTAGGAGACATATGTGTCCTTTGGCATGTGCTATGTCATGGTGTCTGAGTGGGTGTCTGTCTTGCTGTTCTGTGCTGTTTGTGTAAATGTCCATTGAGTGCCTCTGTGAAGGTGGGCATGTGGCTTTTCAGTGTATGCCAGGGCTGTCATAGTGGGTGTTGTGGCGAGCTATGTGGTCCATATGGTGTGGTGCAGCTGTTGATCTCATCATCTTGAACAGCTAGTCCAGTCTTTGCTGGAGAGTGCATATTTCCACATTTGATGATATAGGGGTAACTCTCACTGGCCTGAGTGTTTGGAGTTTAGAGGAGACAGTTATCTGTGTACATGAGGCAGTTGCAACAGTGCCTCAGACTGTACAAGTGCAACAGGTTAATGGGTGAAAGCACAGAAAACCACACTTCAATCATGCTAGGAGGGGTGGTAATAAATAGTAAGTACTAGGGCTAATTCTGTGATGAACAAGTACTGCTGATGGCTGCCAGGTGTGATAAACTTATTGATACAATAACCTGTTGAAGTGCAAAGCTATAGTGCTATTTGATGTGCAAGACAGAAAGAACTAGCAAGATGTATGGTAGAAACTGAAGGTAGACTTCCTGTCACCTGTAATACTTTACATCAGTTGTGTAGTTATCAGCACCTTTGGCCAGTTGTAAGTCCAGTAAGCTCTGTAGTGCATGCAGTAACTGCATAACACTATAGCAAACATAACTAAATAGGCAGGCGCTCTCATCTCAGTACTGGCAAGTGTGTGTGTGTGTGTGTGTGTGTGTGTGTGTGTGTGTGTGTGTGTGTGTGTGTGTGTGTGTGTGAGAGAGAGAGTGTGTGTGCATGAGAAAGAGAGACAGACAATCATGTACTGTGTGGGTTATATTATTCTTGACTTGTGTACCACCCTTTACACTTCCCCTCACTCCAATTTAGAAGTCCTGTTGATGTCATTCACCTTAGAAGTACCTTTGGAGGAGGTGAAATTGTATCAACTCTGTGGTGCATCTGATAACTGCATGACACTGTAGTAGAAACAACTAGGTAGGTAGGAGTTCTGATCCCAATACTGGCAACTGTATGCATGGGTGTGTTTGAATTGGATAATATATGTCTCATGCAGTTTTGATTTGTGTTCCAGCCATTACACTTCCCCCACCCTACTTTACTACTGCTGTTGTTGTCATTCACCTTAGAATACCTTTGGAGAAGATGAAATTGAAGTGTGTCATACCATAATACAAGTAACTAGATAGGCAGAAGTTCTAATCTCAATACTGGCAAGTGTTTGTGTGAGAATCATGTACTGTGAAAGTTGTACCATTTTGAGTTGTGTAACATCATACTCATCCTAATTGAGTAGTCCTGTTGATGTCATTCAGCTTACAAGTACCTTTGCACAAGGTGATATTGTATAAGGTACATGGTGCATCTGCTGTGTCATACCATAATACAAATAAATTGATAGGCAGGAGTTCTAATCTCAATACTGGCAACTGTTTGAGAATCATGTAGTGTGAAGATTATACCATTTTGAGTTGTGTAACACATACACATCCTAACTTAGTAGTCCTGTTGATGTCATTCACCTTGCCTTCTGTTTGGAGTCTCTGTGTCCTCCCTATGGGTGTGTGGGTTTCCCTCATGTGCTCCGGTTTCCTCCCACATCCCAAAGACATGCAGTAGATGGATTGGACACTCTAAATTGGCCCTTGGCATGAATTCATGCATGTGTGTGCCTTCTATGGAAGGTTGGGTGCCAGGCTGGCAACTTGATACCGTAAAACTCCACTGCCAATCATGAGTGGACAGATGATCTGCTGTGGCAACCCCTAACCGGAAAAAGCCGAAAGAAGAAGAAGTTGATGTCATTCACCTTACAAGTACCTTTGAATGAGGTGAAATTGTGTAAGCTCCGTGGTGGGTCTGATAACTGTGTAACACTGTAGTAGACATAAATAGATAGGTAGGAATTATAATCTGAATACTGGTGTGTGTGTGTGTGTGTGTGTGTGTGTGTGTGTGTGTGTGTGTGTGTGTGTGTGTGTGTGTGTCTGTGTGTGTGTGTGTGTGTGTGTGTGTAAGTGTGTATCATATCTTGTGTGGCTGATACCATTTTGATGTGTGTACCATACATGGCAGGTGACCACCTCCTAATGCCATTACTTTATATAGTGTGGTAATGGCATTTGCCTCACATGCAGCATGTGAAACCATTGTACAAGCCATACCAGTCCTCTGTACAGATGTTTCTGGAACATCCAAATGTTTGGAACATATTAGTGCTCTGTCTGCCTTAGCAATGCCCATGTATGTGATATAGTTGCCAAATAGGCCACAGTGAGTGTACTGACACATGTGGCAGCAGCAGGTATCATACCTGACTGAAACAGCATACTGATACAACGTCTGCTACCCTCACACTTGTCCAGGCTTGTAGGTGCAATACATGAGTCCAGATGCTTGGTTTTACAAGTGAAGTGTTCGTGTAATGTGTCACATTAAGGGTTGGGAAAGGTGTGGCCTGACATAATGTGGTCTCAATCAATATATTTCAGAAACAAATTCCATCTTAACAGGTGTGTGTATACATTTTATATCCACTGTATAGCAGTAATGTTTCACACATGTCCCTACCTTAGTCAGTTTGTCCAACACATTTTTCTGGTGTCTGTCCAGGCGTCTTGCACTGACAGGTTGTGAGGAATGCTACAGGAATGTTACATTTTCTTCAGGTAGGCCCCTGTGGTGACCACTGTGATGCAGTACAATTATCCCCACCACAAGTGAACACACACATAAAGCAATTTGTCATAGTTGTGTGCATGGTATGTTGTATGCCCTCCACATGCCTAGGGTATTGCCAAAGCACAACTGAACAGTTCCATACCCACCAGCTTCAGGCTACTGTCCCATATGCAGGCCAGAATGACCTATGTAGTTGCGCAAGAGAGGTATTGTCAGCAGACTCACGTGTGCCCTTGGAAAAGGATGGATTCAGCATGTCTGCACATGTACAGTACAACACCCAATACTACACATTTTGCTGTCCTTCACCATAGATTTGCACTTCTGTACATTAGAAATCCCCATCCACAACTGCAGTCTGACCTGGCACATGCATGTAGCTACTGTATAGATACATGTATGTCTCATACAGTAGTCTACTAATCCCCACTGGGACCTTACCTGCATACTCCTTGTCCATTGTGTGTGTGCCACCCACCTCCAGCAAGTGGGACTTTGTACCCTATTGTTGTACTGTGATGGGTGGCCCAAGCTCGGCAAGGAGCTCCTCATTTAGTGTCAGTGGGGGATGTATGGCTGGGCTCCCACCTGTGGTTGTGGAGTCCCTGGCCATGGCAACAGCCATTTTCCAGGCATGTATGAGGTTGGTGGCGTGATGCCACACCTGCTCATATGTATGCGTGTGCAGGCTCACCTAATATACCCTGTGGACAGGGTCATCCCACAGGGTGGTCCTCTCCTGCAGATGTTACTGGCTTCGGCCCAAAAGTACTGTGTGGTTCTGTATTATGCCTTCCATTATCAGGTTGCATTCCACTGGTGAAAAGGCTTTCCGCTGGTGATGTGACATTGCACCTGGTAGACACTAACAGGAAAACAGATCACAGGACCCCATACATTTGGCAACAGTATGTCCAGTACCTGCACTTGTTCCTTGAATACCAGTAGCCAATACTCACAACCATACCAGTAGCCAACACTCACAACCACACCATACCCCTGTAATCTATCAGCACAGTATCAGCTTGTATTGTACTCCTGGTCCTGAAGAATCATATTGCCCGCAGTGAGGGCATGTTGTTTGCATAATCTATCATTTAGTGCACACCAGTCATGCTTTGCACACACACATTGGATAGGAATACACACATATATCCAAGGAAAACACACTATAATAGGTCAAACATACACATACATTAATGTGGAGAAGAGAGTAACAGAGAGTGGCAAAGAGCTTCCCATCATGAGGCCTGTCCCACCCAGCACACATCCAGTTGGCTAATACCACATGATGTGCAAATGTCTATCACTGTAGACATTTGCTTCTGGTAGCCCTCAGTACTATAGTGTCTGTGGTGCTTGTGATAACTGTGTAACATGACAGTACAAGTCATTATTCATCTAGCAGTTGTATACATGGTCCTGTTAAATGTAAACCTGTGTGTGACTGAGTGTTGTGTGTGTGCTTCCAGACAAATGGTTTAAGGCCCATTCACACACACTGCACTCCCCATTGCCCTACTTTAGCTAGCCTGCTGCTGTCATTCACCTTGAAATACACCTTTGGAGAAGGCTAGCCCTATAAGCTCAGTGGAGTGTACTATAACTGCATAATGCTATAGTGTGATGAAATAGTTAGGTAAGAGTTCTAATTCCAGAGATGTCAACTGTGAGACTGTGTGTGTGTGTGTGTGTGTGTGTGTGTGTGCGTGTGTGTGTGTGTGTGTGTATGGATCAATGCTTTTGAGGCCAGTCACAGTCACGACACTTTCCATTGCCCTACTTTGGCAAACCTGCTGATGTCATTCACCTTGAAATACACTGTTGGACAAGGGCTAGCCCAGAGGAAGGCTGCCCCACAGGGATTAAAGGAGATTGAGTAGCAGGTAAAAAGCAACTTTACATGCTATAATACTGCTGCCCTCTAGTGGAGGAAGAAAGGAGTTACATTCAGACTAAAGATAGGAGGTAAAGGAAGAAAACAGGTGAGAAAGTAGGGGAGGGCCTAGGGTTGGTCCTTGGGTGTGCTGGCCCTTACAACAGGTTATACTTTAGACACTCATAAAGTTCAGTTTAATACCTATAAGAGCAGTAGCTTATACTGTGAAGTTAGGCTAGCTGGGCTTTAAATACACGCAGAGAATCCTGTTGGGTAAGCCCTTCCGTTCCTGAGAGCTTTCCTTCTGCCTTGTTACGTTAGGGAAGATGGAGAGCCTGTGTCACAGGCACTAGGCTTAATAGCTGAAAAAGAGATAAAGAAGACTTAAAATCCTAAACTAAAGTAGGTTGAGAGTTAATACAGTGGAGGGTAGAACTAGTGAGGACAAGTACAAGTCAGCAGTTGATAGAGTGTTACTTACAAGAGCAGTAGAGACACAGGAGGTTAAACATACTTTACAAAAACACTATGATAAGCTGGAGCGGTAAAACATACACATGTGGCTTAGCAAGCAAAACAATATAGATATCAGAAAAAGTATTCAGCCTCCAACTATCAAGGTAAATACTCAATAGCAGAACATGTAGTTATCCATATCATACCCTAATATATCATAGTTCCCTTAAATTGTAGTTGCCTTTCAAGGTAAGTCTTTAGTTACAGAAACTGTGTTAGACAATTAACATGTGGAGCAATGCAAAATGCTGTAAAAACAAGTAGAATAGTAAAGTAAAACAGCTAGCAGATAAGCATTACTTTGGAGCTTAACATTCAGTTATAGCTAAGGCTATTAATATCACAGATAAGCATAACTTGAGGCTTAAAAATCCATTATAGTTTAGGGCTTATACACCGCTAACAGATATACACAGAGTCACTGCTGTGTTCCTGAACCCAGGTGGTAGTCGCCATAACAGGGTGTATCACTGTGTTTACCCTGGCGAACTAAAACTAAACCCCTACTGAAAAAATAATTCCGTGCTTTCAAAAACAACTTTTAACTCAGCAAACAGTACGTTCACCCATTTCCAAAGGATCCCAACAAGGTGTATCACTGTGTTTACCCTGGCGAACTAAAACTAAACCCCTACTGAAAAAATAATTCCGTGCTTTCAAAAACAACTTTTAACTCAGCGAACAGTACGTTCACCCATTTCCAAAGGATCCCAACAAGGTGTATCACTGTGTTTACCCTGGCGAACTAAAACTAAACCCCTACTGAAAAAATAATTCCGTGCTTTCAAAAACAACTTTTAACTCAGCGAACAGTACGTTCACCCATTTCCAAAGGATCCCAACAAGGTGTATCACTGTGTTTACCCTGGCGAACTAAAACTAAACCCCTACTGAAAAAATAATTCCGTGCTTTCAAAAACAACTTTTAACTCAGCGAACAGTACGTTCACCCATTTCCAAAGGATCCCAACAAGGTGTATCACTGTGTTTACCCTGGCGAACTAAAACTAAACCCCTACTGAAAAAATAATTCCGTGCTTTCAAAAACAACTTTTAACTCAGCGAACAGTACGTTCACCCATTTCCAAAGGATCCCAACAAGGTGTATCACTGTGTTTACCCTGGCGAACTAAAACTAAACCCCTACTGAAAAAATAATTCCGTGCTTTCAAAAACAACTTTTAACTCAGCGAACAGTACGTTCACCCATTTCCAAAGGATCCCAACAAGGTCTCGTACGGCAATACTATGCTATACACTGACTAATATATTTAAGCAATCCCTGGGATCACTAGCGCTCTGGGATCAGAACGCAGCAGCAATAACTCCCTATTTAAACCTATAAAGTTAACCTTAGCGTTAAAAAATTTGGTACTTAACATAATTGGAAGTGCCTTGCAATAGTATAACACTGACACTCGTAAGAGGCAAGCTAAACATTAAAGAGTGGTATAAACATTAAAACATTTGAAAATTTACCATCTCTTAGGGGTGGAAGAAACCCCGCTCATACCTCTGACGTATGAGAAGTTACAAAGTTACCTAGGTGTACCGCCATTTCTTATGAGTCACTGCTGTGTTCCTGAACCCAGGTGGTAGTCGCCATAACAGGGTTCGTATGCTATATTGTTTGACTTTAATTTAAACATATTTCTGTGAATATCTTAGCGACTCTTAGCGGACCTATTGTAGTTTTATTAGGGTACCGTCTTTCAACTGAAAAGTGGTTGCTTTAGAAATTAGAAGGCAGCGTGCATAAACATGTTTTGAGCAACTCAGTGCTTTCAATGTTAACATTCTGCTATCTATCATGATATTATTTCAGACTAGCAAAGTGACTGTTTCATACTAGAAGAAGTTCTAAATGTAGCATATATTATTCTTTAAGTAGTGTTAACTTGTATGCATATGTTAGCTATTTAGTAAGTGAAGGAGCTAACGGGATATTAACCTGGAACTTTTACTTGAAACTGCATATTTGACTTTATCTGCTTTTGACTAGTCCTGATTCCTGTATATGCTTTTGTTTTATCTGTTTCTAGGTGTATCACTGTGTTTACCCTGGCGAACTAAAACTAAACCCCTACTGAAAAATAATTCCGTGCTTTCAAAAACAACTTTTAACTCAGCGAACAGTACGTTCACCCATTTCCAAAGGATCCCAACAAGGTCTCGTACGGCAATACTATGCTATACACTGACTAATGTATTTAAGCAATCCCTGGGATCACTAGCTCTGGGATCAGAACGCAGCAGCAATAACTCCCTATTTAAACCTATAAAGTTAACCTTAGCGTTAAAAAATTTGGTACTTAACATAATTGTAAGTGCCTTGCAATAGTATAACACTGACACTCGTAAGAGGCAAGCTAAACATTAAAGAGTGGTATAAACATTAAAACATTTGAAAATTTACCATCTCTTAGGGGTGGAAGAAACCCCGCTCATACCTCTGACGTATGAGAAGTTACAAAGTTACCTAGGTGTACCGCCATTTCTTATGAGTCACTGCTGTGTTCCTGAACCCAGGTGGTAGTCGCCATAACAGGGTTCGTATGCTATATTGTTTGACTTTAATTTAAACATATTTCTGTGAATATCTTAGCGACTCTTAGCGGACCTATTGTAGTTTTATTAGGGTACCGTCTTTCAACTGAAAAGTGGTTGCTTTAGAAATTAGAAGGCAGCATGCATAAACATGTTTTGAGCAACTCAGTGCTTTCAATGTTAACATTCTGCTATCTATCATGATATTATTTCAGACTAGCAAAGTGACTGTTTCATACTAGAAGAAGTTCTAAATGTAGCATATATTATTCTTTAAGTAGTGTTAACTTGTATGCATATGTTAGCTATTTAGTAAGTGAAGGAGCGCTAATGGGATATTAACCTGGAACTTTTACTTGAAACTGCATATTTGACTTTATCTGCTTTTTGCGACTAGTCCTGATTCCTGTATATGCTTTTGTTTTATCTGTTTCTAGGTGTATCACTGTGTTTACCCTGGCGAACTAAAACTAAACCCCTACTGAAAAAATAATTCCGTGCTTTCAAAAACAACTTTTAACTCAGCGAACAGCACGTTCACCCATTTCCAAAGGATCCCAACAAGGTCTCAGACGGCAATACTATGCTATACACTGACTAATGTATTTAAGCAATCCCTGGGATCACTAGCTCTGGGATCAGAACGCAGCAGCAATAACTCCCTATTTAAACCTATAAAGTTAACCTTAGCGTTAAAAATTTGGTACTTAACATAATTGGAAGTGCCTTGCAATAGTATAACACTGACACTGTAAGAGGCAAGCGCTAAACATTAAAGAGTGGTATAAACATTAAAACATTTGAAAATTTACCATCTCTTAGGGGTGGAAGAAACCCCGCTCATACCTCTGACGATGAGAAGTTACAAAGTTACCTAGGTGTACCGCCATTTCTTATGAGTCACTGCTGTGTTCCTGAACCCAGGTGGTAGTCGCCATAACAGGGTTCGTATGCTATATTGTTTGACTTTAATTTAAACATATTTCTGTGAATATCTTAGCGACTCTTAGCGGACCTATTGTAGTTTTATTAGGGTACCGTCTTTCAACTGAAAAGTGGTTGCTTTAGAAATTAGAAGGCAGCGTGCATAAACATGTTTTGAGCAACTCAGTGCTTTCAATGTTAACATTCTGCTATCTATCATGATATTATTTCAGACTAGCAAAGTGACTGTTTCATACTAGAAGAAGTTCTAAATGTAGCATATATTATTCTTTAAGTAGTGTTAACTTGTATGCATATGTTAGCTATTTAGTAAGTGAAGGAGGCTAATGGGATATTAACCTGGAACTTTTACTTGAAACTGCATATTTGACTTTATCTGCTTTTGCGACTAGTCCTGATTCCTGTATATGCTTTTGTTTTATCTGTTTCTAGGTATATCACTGTGTTTACCCTGGCGAACTAAAACTAAACCCCTACTGAAAAAATAATTCCGTGCTTTCAAAAACAACTTTTAACTCAGCGAACAGTACGTTCACCCATTTCCAAAGGATCCCAACAAGGTCTCGTACGGCAATACTATGCTATACACTGACTAATGTATTTAAGCAATCCCTGGGATCACTAGCTCTGGGATCAGAACGCAGCAGCAATAACTCCCTATTTAAACCTATAAAGTTAACCTTAGCGTTAAAAAATTTGGTACTTAACATAATTGGAAGTGCCTTGCAATAGTATAACACTGACACTCGTAAGAGGCAAGCGCTAAACATTAAAGAGTGGTATAAACATTAAAACATTTGAAAATTTACCATCTCTTAGGGGTGGAAGAAACCCGCTCTGCTCGCCTCGCTCGCTCGGGCTCGCTCCGCTCGCCGCCCTGCCCCCATATCCCACCCGCCCCCAGTATAGCTAAATTTATAACCAACTAACCACTCCCCTACCTCTATCTCGTTATCCAATCAGTTCTTTGACTTTAAAACTCCTCCCATTCACCCTCCAATAAGTTATCTAATACAGAACTCTATTACCCAAAGAAAATGAAGCCTAGTATATCCATCACAACTAAACTAACGCAAAAAATTGTACTGTGTATCCTACTTCTCATTATTAAACTTTACCTACTAACTAGATATGAAGGACAGACACTCTCAGGTTCTTATTACCCCAGAAGCCAAACTAGTACCTCCTCACCCTCTAACTGTCTCCATAGTCATACTACCCATCTGCCTAGTAAAATATACCACCCCACTCACCATAACGCCTCAAACTTAACCCAAGATTCACCAAATCCAAACATGAACTTAAACTATTATTTAAACTCATTAGACTATTAGACTACATAAGAAAAAATATTATCATAGATGGGGATATCCATCCGAATCCAGGCCCCACACCCCCCACAACTCTAAACAACCAACCACTTACCTCACCAAATTCCCTTCAAATATACCACTTAAACATAAGAAGCTTAAATAAGAAGGTCCATGATATGCATGCCCTCATAGCAATGTACCTCCCTGATATAATGTGTCTAACAGAAACATGGCTAAAACAAGGGACCAAAGATAATGAGGTAATACCACCAGGCTATAATATATTTAGAAATGATCGACAGTCTAAAAAGGGGGTGGCTATGTGCTCTATAAGAACACACTGAATGTCACTATCAACTCCCTCAACCACCTCAAATTTCAAATGCTGAAATAATAGCACTAAAACTAAAAATAAACAATGACAAAAATATTAATCTAATTGTGACCTATATTCCCCCCGGAGACAACTCTGACACACTAGAACACATCCTTAGCTGGCTATCAAAGAACTATCCCCAAGAAACCATTATCCTAGGAGATGTTAACATAGACTGGACTAAATGCTCCTCAGAAACCAATACTACTCATATTAACTTACATGGATTTCACCAACTAATATCTTCCCCTACCCGAATAGGTAATAGTAAGCAAAAAGAGAGCATCCTGGACTGGATCCTCATCAATAGTCAACCACACACATATACAGTAGGGACCCTTCCAAACAACCTTAGTGACCACCTCATCACCTATATCAGGAAATCAAAGGCTATAGACTCTAATCCACCAATGTATAGGCTAGTCAGAAATAAGAAATATTTTGACCTCAATAAATTTCTGGTAGAACTTCAATCATTTAACTGGGCACCCCTTAAACACCTCCCCTTAGAGGAAGCAGTACTTCTTTTTAACACAACATTCCTAGCCATACTTAAGTCACATGCCCCCATTAGATCAATTCGAGTAAAAACCAGAATTGCACCCTGGTTAACAAAAAATACCACTTCTCTAATGAAACTTAGAAACAAAGCATGGAGCATATGGCGATCAACCAAATTAACCTCGGACCGCATTAAATTCCAACAACTAAGAAATGAGACCAAAAATGCAACGTTATCTGACAAGAAAAATTTTTATTGCCAACTACAAAATAAACACCAAAACAATCCTAAAAAATTCTGGTCTGGATTGAACAATCTTCTCCACCCAGGTAAATCCTCCACACCCACCCCAAAACAACTAAGCGACAAAACCCCAGAAGAAGTAGCCAACTCCTTTAACAACTTCTTCACTGTCATTATACAATCCCTAGCTAATCAACTACCGGATACCACTACTATAAACACAGACAACTCCCAACATTCTCAATCCACATTCAAATTTCAGCCCGTCCCTACCTCCTTTATAAGATCCTTACTAAAGAAACTAAAACCAACAACACTCTCTGCAGATCTACTCCCGGCTGAATATCTACAGATAGCAGCAGATGCCATTGCTCTCCCTATCTCGATACTTATTAATAGAACAATAACAGAATCTAAAATACCATCTTTATGGAAAATATCCCATGTCATACCTCTCCACAAAGGTGGCCTATCTACCGAACTATCAAACTATAGGCCCATAGCTATACTGTCACCACTAGCCAAAATCATGGAGAAGTGCATACACAAACAACTTCTTCACTATCTTATCCACAACAATTTACTAACCAACTCACAACATGGCTTTAGACCCCACCACAGCACTACCACTGCTCTTCTCTCTTTTACCGATACTATCAATCACAACAGAAATGACAGAAAAATATCTTCAGCACTGTTCCTCGACCTATCAAAGGCCTTTGATATGGTGAACCACCAGATCCTCTATCGTACACTAGATAACCTACAACTTGATAAACAAGCTCTAGACTGGTTTATAGGCTATCTCACTGATAGGAAACAAGCCGTCCTCTGGCAATCAAAACTCTCTAAACTCTTACCTAATACCATAGGGGTACCCCAAGGATCAATACTGGGGCCTCTCCTTTTTACTATCTTCACAAATGACCTGTATAAAGCCATCCCTGAAGCCATCTGTATTCAATATGCAGATGACTCCACATTAATTTGTTCCGACACATCCGCTGTTAACCTACTAGCAAAAACTCAGTCCTGCTTTATATCAGTAGAAAATTGGCTGTTAGAACGTAAATTGATCCTGAATCCAAACAAAACAAAATTACTACTATTTCATCCCATGAAAAAGATCACACCTCTATCCTTTTCTATCTACTCCAAAATGGGACTATCATCTCCCAGACCCTATACCAAACTATTAGGAGTCTCTATAGACAACAAACTCAAATTTGATATACATATTAACCAGACCATTAAAAACGTTAACAAAAACTAGGATCTTTTATCGGATCAAATCATTTCTAACTCCTATAGCAAAAGCGACACTGGCCCGCTCACATCTTCTCTCCACCCTCCTATATGCCTCTCCCATACTTACTAACCTCAACACATCTGAACTAAATAAACTAGAACGCTGCTATAATAATATTGCCAGATTTGCCACAGGAATGCCTTACAGAACACATCACTGTATTAACCTAATTAGCCTAGATTGGATTGAATACCCTAACCTTCTAAAACAGACCCAACTTATAGAAGCATTTAAAATCCTGAACCAACCTGATAAAACACCAGCTCTGAATAACCTAATCATACCCTACAATAACCTCAGTAGTTTATGCCTCAAATAAACTTCTAGTTCAAACAATCAAAGCCAACAATGTAGGAGGCGACTCACTCTTTACCAATACCATTGGAAAAATATGGAATTCCCTCCCTCCTAGCCTCACCTGTAACACCTCTCTTAATTCTTTCAAAAAAAAAACTACATCTCCATTTAAGAACAAACTGGCTCTGTCAGTGCTCCAATCCTGACTAATCCTTTCTCCTTTCCATATAGATCTTCCCCCTTGGGCCCCCTCCTTTTTGTTATACTTTTTCTCATCTCCTCTTAACTAAAGAAGTTTAGTCCTCAATAGGAGAATTAGTACCCTGGAACTTGTGTTGATTTTTTGCATATTCATTATTGTATAATATTTTTACTCTTTTAATGTTTATTATTGGAATATTATTACTTTTGTATGAGTGTAATCAATTGTATTATCTTTATGTATTAATTACTGTCACTGTGGAGCTTTTCTCCCCGGGCCTCCGCTGAAAATGGACATGTAATCCAGACGGACTATCCCGGTCAACAAATGTAAAATAAAATAAATAAAATAAATAAATATACAACATTATTAGGCTTAAAAATGAAGATCGCTGAGGGGAAGACTAGTTGAGGAGTGAAGCATACATACCAAAGTGTTAGAAAGTATGCAATTTGTGGCTAAAACATCTATCCAAGTAGCATGAATGGCGGCTATATAGAGAGATTCTGTCCCTATGCATGTATGCATGTATGTATGTATGTATGTATGTATGCATATGTATGGAATTTAAATTTAGCTGTTCTGTTTGCATGAGAGATAGTGTGCATGTGTGTTAATGTGTGAGAGTAGATGCATATACATGTGTGTTGCTGATATGGTGAACGTCTGTAGCAAATACTTCTCGGCAGGCATTCAGGGAATATTGTCTGGACCAATGTAACTGGAATTTTTAAATTTGGATAGTGTAAAAAGGACTTGATCTGAAGTGATTTCAAAGGAGGAGATGGAGACTGATATAGTCTGAAGTTGCAAGTCTCAAACCCACATACCACTACTTATTACTCAGGTGCACTACTATTATACCTTAGCTGCATAGCTTCTTCTGTTTTCCATTTTGTGAGGGACCAGTGGTACCCATCACTCCTATCTGCATAACATTTATCACATATGATTGGCAAATACACTCTTTAGTTCCTTCACTCAGACAAGAGTGTATATATATAGGTCAGTGTTCAAACCTATTGCTATGGTCTTTGATCCCATCCTGACACATCTAGAGTGTCATTTGTGTTACTAATATTCATGCTTCTATTGTGTGTAAGAACCATTTATCTCTGAATTGTGAAAACAGTGAGAAAAAAAAGGATGTGGTGGTTTTACTTTGCATTTAGATTGGGAATAATCAAATTTTGCAAATATTTGGAACAATATTTGTTTTAAACATGGAAGCGGGTGGCATACTGGTGCAGCACTTAGCGCTGTCACCTCACATCAAGAGGTTTCATGGTTCGATTCTCGGCTGGGGAGCCATCTGTGTGAAGTCCACTTGCCCTTCTGTGTTCGTGTGGGTTTCCTCATGGTGCTTTGGTTTCCTTCCACATTTCCAAGACATGCTGTAGGTGTAGCGGACATTCTAAATTGGCCCTAGTTGTGCATGTGTGTGTGTGTGTGTGTGTGTGTGTGTGTGTGTGTGTGTGTGTGTGTGTGTGTGTAATGTAAACTTAGTGGTTCTATTTGTTTCTGTATGAGAGAGAAAACTGCATGTTTGTTTGTATGAGAGAGTAGAGTAGTACTGTGTGGAATTTACACTAGTTGTTAGTTGTTGTATGAAAGAGAAGGCGTGTGCCTGTGTGTTGCTATGTGTGTATGTTTAGCATACCTTTTCAAGTGTCTAGATTTAGCATTATAGTTTTTGTCTGTTTCTCATAAAGTTTGTGGTTTTCTGGCAAATCAGGGAGCACTGAAGTCATGAAATTATATGTATATGAGTTTTAAACTTTGCATCCTTCACAAAATACATGCTACTGTTATTCTTTTAACTTTTCTAAGTTAAAAAGAGCACTACTTCAAACTGCCCCTACTTTTTAGCCATTGCATCTATGTTATTTTAGGTTTTGTGCAGATTTTTTTTCACTAAGAGTTTGAGAAGTATGCATATCTTTTGGGTCTACTTCACGTTGTCGTAAGCTGACAATATTGAGTCTGATATTCTCGGCATGACAATATTGAAAGTGAAGAACATCGTGCAAGTAAACGGAAATCTCTGTAAGGGTATTATACAAGGAATATAATTTGCAATGGTCAAATATATGGGCATTGGCATGGGAAATAATTGCAAAATTATAAAAAAATAGCTTTTTTTGGCTGATTTCGGCCATTTAAGCATAGTTCACTGATGGGCAAACGGGATCATGCTGAAAATAAAAAAGAAATGAGAAAAGTAAATTTTAAGATGATTATGCATTTTGCCATTATAGTCAATGGCATGCATAAGACAACAAGACCATCGAATAGTGGTTGCTAAGGGGGAAGGCTGAGTGTCAGTTTTGTAACCATGCATTAGCAGTCAGTTCTATGCAAATGAGGGGAATGATACTGAATCACACATTTTCACTCAGTGCTAACTTGCACCCAACTGTGTAGTTGCAGCAAGACCATGATGTAAGCCTAAGAGCTAGATGACTTCATATTGGGGTGTGTCATGCTTGCTGTAAGCTCAGTGTTTGCGCTTAGCTAAGCACAGCTAAGGTAGGGGGTGTGTCTAAGGCTGTATTGTCTTACATCAAGAAATGCAGACTATGTTCATGTCCATGCAGGGCAGGTTTCTGCTAAATGGTGTTTACATTGCCTAAACGGGTGTTCATGGCCCACAGCAGGTTGAAAAAAAAAAGGAAGTAGCAGCTCTGTTCACATCTGAGCACTGGGTATGCACGGCGCACCTCGGGGCTTAAACGGGAAGGCAATGGGAAGGGAAAACAGCAGTAGGAAGGCAGTCGTGGAGAACTAGCATAGCTGACAGGTGAAATGTATAAAAATCAGCCAATTATATAGGCAGCAACCCAGCCCAGCACACAACTATAAACTATCCAAACACCTTTCACTCTGGTTTTAACCACAAACTCCACACCACTGATGTACACAAATGGGGAAATGTTACCAGACAAAACTAACAAAATGATAGGGGCTGCTGTTGCTCTCATACATCAATATGTGGAAGAGGCTGAGGGTGATGAGGATGAAAACGCTGATGACCAACCCACAGTGAGGAGAAAGAGAAGAGTGGACAGACCCAGGGTAACCTACCAGGAGCTACATGAGTTGGAGATAGTGGAGCACTATAGGGTGGACAGGGACCTCCTACAGCAAATTGTTGAGCTGTGCTGGCCACACCTCACACAGAGAACCAACAGAGGTGAACCCATCCCAGTGGATACCAAGGTATGTGTAGGGTTAAGAATAGTAGCCACAGGTACCTTTCAAAGGCCAACTGGGGAAATCATGGGGATCTCACAGGCATCAGCATCCAGGGTACTCCACCAGTTCCTGGATGCCATCTCAGCACATGCTGGTGAGGACATCTATTTCCTCAACACCAGTGAGGCGTTGGCCAGCAATATACATCTCTTCCACCAAATAGCAGAATAACCTGAGGTAGTGGGTGCTATAGACTGCATGCACATACACATCAAAGCACCACCCGGTGAGCAGGGTAGGGTCTACATAAACTGTAAGGGCTTCCCGTCTATCAACTGCCAGGTCGTGTGAGATGCCCAGGGAATTATAATGAATGTGTGTGCTGGCAGCCCTGGAAGCTATCACAACTCCCACAACTGGCATCTGACACAGCTGTACCAGTCATTTGCCAGTGGGGACATCCCATATGGCCACCTAGTGGGGGATGCTGGTTACACACTGGAACCGTGGCTGATGACACCCATCAGAAATGCACGCACACCTGAATAAGAACTCTATAATGAGGCACACACACAGACCACAGTCATAATAGAGTATGTGTTTGGGATGCTCAAGTCATGGTTCCGGTGCATGGACATGTCTGGTGGAGCATTGCAGTACTCTCCAGCTACATATACACAAACTTTCATTGCATGTACCATGCTACATAATGTGATCTTGCAGAAACAGCTGCAGCAGGAACAGCAGAGGGCAGGGCCACACATCCCCCCCCACCATTGCCAAGGCCAGCACAGGCACAGAGTGACTTGGAGGAGAAACAACCTCAGCCTGCCCCTGTAGGCAGAAGGAGGCATGCCCAGGCTTTGGCAAAGAGGCAACACATAGCACATACACTGACAAGATAGGAACCCAGGGAATGACACCTCTCTCTGACTCGCACATGCAGTAAAAGGGATGCCAAACATGACACTACCTGTGCTTTACCATGTATAGGGAGTGTACTATGCGAATCCAACATAGTCAGCCCTCCAGCAGCATCCTCAATACTGGCACAGCCCCAAGGGAAGTCACTCTTCCTATCAATTGCTGAATGAAGTAGTATGTTCTGCTAGTTGTATCTGTGGTATGGATGTGAGCATGCAAGGTAATCGGGTGGCTGAATGGGATGACAGCAGATAGTGGACACCTATATGGACAGCATAAAATACATAACAAATACTGATGTCAACAAAGTAGGCAGTACTAGACAAGGTGACAAATCCCACTGCTGTAAATGTGGTGGGCCAAATGTCTGTCCATAGGACAAACACATGCATGTCAGTGAGACTCACAAAACCAAAAACAGTCTCAGCCAGCAGGACAGGTACAGATGACCAAAAAAGAAAGGCTGTGCTAAGGCCTCTAATTGATGGCAATGGAGAACAGCCCCCCTCCAAACTTACACAGACAGACTACAACAGGTCAGGCAGTTGGATGTTAGTTCTGAAGGGTAACAAGTCTGAAACTGAAATGTGGGTCAATAAAACATAAGATCTGTACTCTACTGATATGGCTCTAGTCTGCATGATAGGTCAGAATACAAAATGAAATGGAAGCCAACAGAGTACCTGAAATACCAGTACAGTCATAGTAAATGTTTACAGTTGTCAGGTGTGCCCCCCCCCTCACAGTCCTATGTAGAAATGCAGTAACATGTACATGTAGGTTTAATAACAGTGGTGCACAGATTACCTGAGCTGGCCCAATATGCAGGGCAGATTATTGCATGTGTACAATATGCAGGGCTATGTGCGTTAGGTTGTTGTGTATTGTATATTGTGTGGAAGTGGTCAGCATGTAGGCAAGGAGGGTTGTGTCCCAGTGGCCTATGGCCAGTACTGTTGATGATAGTGCCATATTTTGACAACTGCAGTCCCAATCACAATGCATCCCAGCAAGACCCAATTCAGCAGTCATCCATTCTCATTGTTCAGATGTAATATCTGTCACCATCTGAAAGATGGACATGCCATTAATGTGGGTCCAGACATACACACAGTACACAGGTGGAAGTACCCTAGACAGAGTACATAGAATTTAACTGTCAACTGCACACATCTTTGGAATTGTATATACAGGTTAGCAGCACATTAGTTATCTATGTAGTATGGAATACTGATGTAGTCTGGTCAATCACTAGCAGACCACAAAAAGCACAGTTATGAAGTAATGAGTGAGTGCTGATGTCCCTGCACAAGGCAGCATAAGGGGAATGTCCCAGGTGTATCTGTGAGTCAGCTGCAAGAAGCTTCCATATCACACATGCACTCAGCTCACCCCACCATCAGACACAGGTTTATCACAGGTCATATCCCTGCTATTGGGAATGAGTACAGTATGACCCCCATGTCTGTATGGGCATACCCACATAATGCAGCATGCTGAAGAGGTGTCCCATGCAGGTGTGTCCCTATCTGTAAGCAGCACCCTGCCAGCATCCAGAACAATGGATTAAAATGGACAGGAACTATTGTCATTAACACCTCTCACACTTACCCTGTCACCCCAGAGGAAGCCAGTGGCTTGCAGCCTGGGACTGTAGAAGTGACAGAATGCACTGGCCTGCTACAGATAGCCTGCATCACTACCAAATGCCCTACAGTCCTCTGTCAAAGGCCTGTGCCTCACCAGTACTTGCAATGTATGTTATCTCATGGGGTGCCAACTAACAACATAACACAGTCCACAGAACACAAATGCAAGACCATGTTGACAAATCCCAGTAGCATGCCCACCCTGTCCTACTGCATGAACTGTGGACCAACCCCTAAATACCACTGGGATAAAGCAACAACTATATGGATATCTCCCAGATATTGCTTGCATAATGATAGGATGAGGATAGAATAACAGAGGGGGGTGTAGAAGCATGGATGCCATGGAGTGTGTGTGCAGTCTGAAACTCTGATGTGTGCCCATACTACCCCTGCCTGCAAACCCAGTAATGGGTGGCAACAAACCTGCTTGTAAACCACAATGTGAAGGGAAACTGACCAGATATATGAGCTCTGCCTCTGGGTAACATGGGTAAATCTGTACAGTTGAGAGGTATGGCCACAGCACAATATGGCCATTCTGTTACATCAATAGATGTACAAGTAAGGGATCCTCAGCCAGCACAGTACCAAGGTGCTGCAACATTTACACAGACCCATCAGCAAGTCTCTGCAGCTCTCCCTCCATAATGGCATGAGTGTGCAAGAATATGTAAGCTGCAGACCACAATACTGGACACAACTTCATTCATCTTGTATTCCCCAGGAAATAACTGTGAGCAAATAAGTATATCTGTCAGTAGATGATGACATAATACATCACAGTGTAAAACAGTACATATGTCTGAATATCTCTGCTAACACCAAAACCATGTAACACAAGCAGCACAGACACAATAGTTACAGTATCCCACTATCCTTTGCCCATTATGACTCCATATTGTCAACCCATCTACAGATATCCTGCAGGAACAGGTTGCTAGCTGTAGACATGGAACACAGAATCCTGCAGTGGAGTACAACCTACCTGGAATGGATTCTCACACTCAATACAGAATGTCATACTGGGCATGCTCCCGTACTTAGAGAAACAAAGCCCATGTCTGACAGCAAAATACAGAAGGTCATACTGGGCATGCTCCTATACTTAGAGAAATGAAGCCCATGTCTGACATCAACAGTGGACTATACATATCTGTCAGTTGCAGATTTCTGTACACACACACACACACACACACACACACACACACCACATTGCACACCATTCATGCTTTGCACACACATCGGATAGGATACACACATATATCCAAGGACAACACACTATAACAGGTCAAACATACAGAAACAGAGATGTGGGGAAGATAGAGACAGACAGTGACAAAGAGCTTCCCATCATGAGGCCTGTCCCACCCACCACACATCCAACTGGCCAATATCACATCATGTGCCGATGTCTATCACTGTAGGCATTTGTTTCTAGTAGCCCTCAGCACTATAGTGTATGTGATGCTTGTGATAACTGGGTAACATGACAGTACAAATCAGTAGTCATCTAGCATTTGTATACCCAGTCCTGTCAAACGTAAAGTTGTGTGTGGCTGAGTGTTGTGTGTGTGTTTCCAGAGGAATGGTTTATGGCCCATTCACATACACTGCACTTTCCATTGCCCTACTTTAGCAAGCCTGCTGATGTCAGTCACATTGAAATATCCCTTTGGAGAAGGCTTGCCTCTCTAAGCTCTGTGGTGTGTGCAGTAACTGCATAATTCTATAGTATAGCATACGAGTTAGGTAGGAGTTCTAATCCCAGACATGGCAATTGTGAAGCTGTGTGAGTATATGTGTGGGTAGGGATCAATGATTATGAGGCCATTCATATTCACTACACCTCCCGTTGTCCCACTTTAGCAAGCTTGCTGATGTCCATCACCTTGAAATATCCCTTTGGACAAGGTTCACCTCTCTACACTCCATGAAACATGCGATAACAGCATAATGCTATAGTGTAACATACTAGTTAGGTAGGAGTTCTAATCAAAGACATGGCAATTGTAAAAGTGGGAGTGGGAGTTTGTGTGTGTAGGAGTCAATGATTTTGAGGCCACTCACAGTCACTTCACCTCCCACTGCCCTACTTTAGCAATCCTGCTCATGTCAGTCACCTTAAAATACCTCTTTGGACAAGATACAGCTCTGTAAGCTCCATGGGGTGTGCAATAACTGCATGATGCTAAAGTATGATGTACTAGTTAAGTAAGAGTTTTAATCCCAAACATGAAAACTGTGAACCTGTGTGTATATATGTAAGTGTGGGTGTCTGTGTGTGTAGGGATCAATGATTTTGAGGCCATTCACAGTCACTACACCTCCTATTGCCCTACGTTATTAAACCTGCTGATGTCAGTCACCTTGAAATAACCCTTTGGAGAAGGGTCAACCCTGTAAGCTGCATGGGGTGTGCAATAACTGCATAATGATATAGCGTGACATGCTAGTTAGGTAGGAGTTCTAATCCCATATATGGCAATTGTAAAACTGTGTGGGTGTTTGTGTGTGTAGGGAGCAATGATTCTGAGACCATTCACAATCACTACACCTCCCATTGCCCTACTTTAGCAAGCCTGCTGATGTCAGTCACCTTGAAATACCCCTTTAGACAATGTTTAACCCTATAAGCTCCGTAGTACCTGCAGTAACTGTGTAATGCTATAGTGTAACATACTAGTTAGGTAAGAGTTCTAATCCCAGACATGGCAAATGCGAAAGTGGGTGTGGGTGTTTGTGTTTGTGTGCGTAGGATTCAATGATTTTGAGACCATTCACAGTCATTACACCTCCCATTGCCCTACTTTAGCAAGTCTGCCGTCAGTCACCTTGAAATACCTCTTTGGAGAAGGTTCATACCTGCAAGTTCCATTGTGCGTGCAATAACTGCATAGTACTATAGTGTGAGATACTAGTTAGGTAAGAGATCTAATCCCAGATATGGCAACTGTGAGGGTGTTTGTGTGTGTAGGGATCAATGATTTTGAGGCCATTAACAGTCACTACACTTCCCATTGCCCTACTTTAGATAGCCTGCTGATGTCAGTTACCTTGAAATACCCCTTTGTACACCTCCCAAATTGTGTGTGTGTGTGGGGGGGGGATCAATGATTTTGAGGCCATTAACAGTCACTACACCTCCCACATCCCTACTTTAGCAAGCTTGCTGATGTCAGTCACCTTGAAATACTTCTTTGAAGAAGGTGCAGTCCTATAAGCTCCATGGTGCATAAATACCTGTGCAATGCTATAGTGTGACCTGCTAATTAGATAGGAGTTTTAATCCCAGACATGGAAACTGTTTGTGTGTGTAGGGATTAATGATTTTGAGGCCATTCACAGTCACTGCAGCTCTCATTGCCCTACTTTAGCAAAACTGTTGATATCAGTCACCTTGAAATACCCCTGTGGAGAAGGTCTAGCCCTATAAGCTCTTTGGTGCATGCCATAAATGTGGATCAATGTAGTAGCAGTAACTGCACACGTATGGGTTTGAATCTTATCTGTGGCAAGTGTTTGTATGTACCTCAAACATTTTGGCCCCATTTACACCCAGTACATATCTGAGAGCCTGACTTTAGTAGTCCTGCAGATATCAACCACCTGAGAAGTACCTGTTGCCAACCCTAAGCCATGTGAGGTCAGTGGTGCATGTGTAACATAATGGTCCACAAAGATTGTAAGATAGAGGTTTGAACTTCACCCCTTGCAAATGTAAATATGTGTGTAGTGTAAAATTATTTAGTGACCCTCACCCACTACATCACCCAATGCCACTATTTACAAGGGCTGGTGATGTTCCTCACCTTAGAAGTACCTTGGAACAACATCCATCCCATACACTCCATAGTGCATGCAATAAATGTGATGCACTGTAGTAGCTATCTATAACTAGGTAGGGGTTTGAATTTCAGTACTGGCAAGTGTGTGTGTGTGTGTGTGCGTCTGTCATCAGTATCCTGGGTGGAGGTTGTTGGGACTGTGTAATAACAGGATGCATTGTGGGGTGGGTTTTGCTAAATTATTATTTTGGGGACCTAGTATATGTCACAATGTCCACCTTACAAAGACAACAGATGTCAAACACCAGAGAGGCTGGTGCAGACAATCTATAGCCCTACATGTGAGTATATGGATTGATTAACAATATAGGCAACCCTTGTATTACTCAGAGAACATTTTCTACCCACATCTCCTACGCAAACACACTTTGCTAGGCAACAACCACTATATTGGTAGTTCCCTGCATATTGCCTCACTGATAGTAACCACGGTGTGATTGCAGTGCATTACATGCCTGTTGACCACAACAGTGCCAATGACAGCAGAAAGTACTATGATGTGTTACATCTCCTGACCTGAGTGTGTATCCAGTAAGTAAAAGGACATTGCCCCCTGTTCCATCCCTACAGTAGGCAAATGCTTACAGTGGTCCTTTTGTTATGTTTCCTACTGGATGCCTCCAACTGTACAGTATGCAAATGTAACCCACAAAGGGAATGCCAGGCCTTATACCCATGCCCTGTATGGACAGATGCCACTCACTCCACTGAATGCCTGTATCATTCTGTCAGTATAGGTTCAAGCACGACCTAGTTCCATAGCTAGGTCTCCCCAAATGAGGTCAGGAATGCCACATCAGAAGACCTCAAGTACACTTCCACACGTCATAGAACATGCATGTGGAACATGTGCACAACCCAGACACTGTCCATGTTATGGAATATAGATCACAAACATGGCAAGCAGTGCACAGCACTGGCCACCCACACTAGTAGCCTAGATGAGTGGATGATGAATACAATACCCACCTGTGGGGGCCAATCCAGGGACTACACCCCTGAGCCACACTGGAGGCCATTGTCATGTGGTCTGATGCAAAGGTATTCCCATTGCCTAGCCTTGTACAGCCTTCAGGCACAGTCACCTACTACACACCTGTGAAGCAATGAACCTATGCATCTCAGTACTGGCAAGTATGTGTGTGTGTGTGTGTGTGTGTGTGTGTGTGTGTGTGTGTGTATATGTATGTGTGTGTGTGTGTGTGTGTGTGTGTGTGTGTGTGTGTGTGTGTGTGTGTGTGTGGAGATTAATGATTTTGAAGCCATTTACACTCAGTACACCTTCAATTGCCCTACTTTAGCACACCTGCTGATGTCATTCACCTTGAAATAACCCTTTGGCCATATATCAGCCAGATAAGCTCTGTGGTGTGTGTGATAATTGTGTAATACTGTAGTGTAGCAAACTTGTTAGGTAGGAGTTATAATCCTGACCCTGACAACTGTGATAATGTGTGGGATTCCCAGACAGCATATGGGTGTGTCTTCCTTGACACCTGATTTTGTGGACAGTCACATGTACTACACTTCCCTTATCCCTCTTTTATCACTGTTGCTGATGTCACTCACCTTCAAAGATACCTTTAAACAGCTCTCCAACATATAAGCTCTGTGGTGTGTGCAATAACTGCATAACACTGTAATAGCAATACATAGTCAGGTAGGGGTCTGAAACTCAGTACTGGTAAGTGTTTCTTTGTGTGTGTCATCAGTGTCCTGTGTGGGTGTTGGGGTGATTGTGTAATGACAAGATCCATTGCAGTGTGAGTTTTGCTACATCATTATATTGAGGAGCTACATGTCCCATTGTCCACATTACAAGGCCATCATTTTCCAAACACTGTAGAGATTGTTGTAGACAATCCTCAGCCATAAATGTGTACAGCCATGTGCAATTACCATGTGACAGTATGGATTAGTACACAATAGAGGCAACAGTTATAATGCTCAGATACCACTCTCCACCCATGGATCATACACAAACACGCGTCACTCTTACTCTCCTACTCCCTTCCTTTCTTACTTTGTCTCTGTCTCTCTTTCTCTCTCTCACTCCCTCTCTGATGGACGTGGAAAAGTACATCTGCTTTGCTTAGGCAGCAGCTTGAGTTTTGTAAGTGATGCTCATGATCAGCTGATGGCCTCTGCATGAATTTCAGTCCCCCACTTGCTAATTGCATGTGGAACTGCTGTGGTATCATTCCTATAGCCAATTTCATGGAAACACACTCCTATAACTAAGCACTTCATGTGGGTGTTGGTCCTTTTCCTTCACTTTGAGCATGACTTCATTCGGGTGTTTGACCAACATCATCACACAGGGTAGTTGGAGATACCTCTTACAACATACACTGTGGAAACAGGCCAACAAACAGGAGGGGGATGTTCCAGACATGGGGAGAGAATGTAAGTATTGTTCTTCTACATTTGAAGTAATGTTGGTTTAACAGGGTTTGTGTGGATATGGCTGTTCTACATGATTTAAAATCTGTCATGACAGTGTTATGTGGTTGAGGAAACTCTCACCTGTAGGGCTATCTGCAGACTGGCCAGAGTTTGGAGTCTTACATGTGTTGTGTTACTCACACATTTCCTATCTCTAGAAGTGCAGTAGCATACTCTGATGATTGCAGTCAGTACATGGTGACATCCATGTGAGTTACTGACTTCATATCCCTCAGAAGACATATGTCACAACAAACCCTGTTACACCAGTAAATGTATGAGTGTATCACAGCAACATGTCAATATTGACCCTGTGTTTGTGCCTCCAACCCCAAGTCTGTCAACCTTTGTCCACATGTCATACAGTAAGAGGTGCATATGTTCAGTACATCATTATTTACTTACATCATACCTGGTAAGCCAGTGAGATATCACACTGCTAGACATGTTATGTATAGTAGGCCTTATATTTGAGTAGAAAACCTGGACATTCTGTTGTAGTGTGTACAGTAGTGAGGTCTGTGTACTTATGGTGATTGTTGACAGAGTGTGTATTGAGATTATGTAACTTGGCTTATGTATAGACTGTGGAAGATGTCATTGTTCTTGGCACTGTTCTAGCTGATGTTGCATGCTGCTCCAGTGTATGGTACCCTATCAGCGTGCATGTTTGTAAGGCCAGACCGATACATGTCCCACACCACAGTCAGGCATCAGAATGCACTGATTATTGGCCCAGTATATGTAGGGTTAGTGTGTGAGTGGCACATATGAGGATGGTGTTGTTCACACAGTCCATATACTGTAATATTAATTAGGCTTACCATAATGTGACTGTGGCTGTGTTCAGATTGGTTGTGGGTATGCACTTTCACAGTGATGTCTGTTACTACATGCTGTTACATGTCTGTAGTGTCTGCTATATTTGCAAGTACATGTGTATTCCCCCATAAGAAATGTAGGCCAGTGTTGTGACAGTCTGCCTGTAGTTTCCACAGTGCATTGTGACATGCCTAGCAGCTCAGTGTATTTACCTAGTGTGATGTTATGTCCAGATATTTGTCAGATGTACTGTTGCTGGGCCACCATAACCATTGTGTATTTCTGACAAAGCACTGGGCCGCTGTACAGATGTATGTCACTACCTAGTGGGAAGTATGTGGGCTTGAGACCTCTGCTCCTCCGGTTAACATGTCAGGACAGACAGGAGTGTGTGAATGCATAAACTGTGTGAGCTTATCTATTCCAGTATTTTAATT
>NC_056749.1:729280407-729342907 GCF_019279795.1 Protopterus annectens
TATATATATATATAATAGGCACTGAGCCAAATTTTTTCTTATCACTTTCTTCCCCGCTCAATATACCAAGATTTCAATAGAAAAAAATGCTAACAGAAATGCAGTAACCTACTAAAAAATGGACATTTGACTGCAACTTATCAAGTCACAATTAAGTCTAAAGTGTATTGCTATTAAAACTATGTTTAATAGAAAAGCATTTACAATTAAAATAGGTGCAAAACAAACATTATGCTATATCTAGTACAAAAATATCAGGAAGCTTGCCATGAATATACACCTTGTGCTAACCATTTCTGATTTAAAAGGAGCCTTATTATGGTGCTGCAACACAAAGACATGCAGGACCACTGTGGGCAGTCTCTGCAGCCATGCTAAATGCTAATGAGACATTCTGAGGAAGAGGTAAATACTAATTAGCCATGTGCTCTCCCTTGTAACTGCCTATGTAAATTTGCATGGCTGTTCCTTGCTACTTGTGGTAATGAGCGCAGTCAAAAGCTCATGTTCATTGAACATGGCAGAGATAAGTAAGGCAGAGTTTAGTGAAAAGGTAGTGTTGGGGTGTGTGTGTGTGTGTGTGTGTGTGTGTGTGTGTGTGTGTGTGTGTGTGTGTGTGTGTATATATATATATATATATATATATATATATATATATATAAAAAGGGCTGCATATATGAGTATTTGTAAAAGTGTGCTTGTATGTGTGTGCATGCCTGTGTGTGTGTGTGTGTGTGTGTGTGTGTGTGTGTGTGTGTGTGTGTGTGTGTGTGTGTGTGTGTGTGTGTGTGTGTGTGTGTGTGCTGGGATGGGAGTGGAGGCTATTATACCAGCACACTCCCCAGACTAACATTGTTGGGGGGAATACTAGGTACCAGAGATACCTCTAACAAAGGTTTAACTTTAAAATGTTGCAACACACTTGCATGACTGTTTGTTTACCCAGCTTGAAACATCAGAAATGGCAGCATCGAATGCTCGGAAGAGTGAGCCTGGTCCCCAAAGAAAGTCAACATGCAGGGAATGTCGACTTTGTGTGAAACAGCAGTCACTTCCTGATGTCTCTGATGACTGTTATGCAGGGGGCTTGCCCCCCTGCACCCCCCACACCCCCTGCTAATTATATATACTAACTCTGAGATCACACTACAGTGAGAAAAAGGGTACATGTCCTGATCCCCACTGTAGTGTGATCTCCACTCAAAATGCCAAATTCACAAGAGTGAATACACACTAGCATTCACTCTTGTGAGTTTGGCATTTTTGTCATTCGCTAATATGTACTTTTGAAAACAGACTTTCTCACATCTCAGCATGGTATAAGTGGACCTTGACATTGTAAATGTAAACCCTAACAGATTGTGCCTTATTGGCACTTAAACATTAAATGAGTCAGGAGGAAACACTTGAATACCTCTTTGCTGTACAGGTTTTCGTAGAATGTCAAGGTTTCTGCCTCATACTTTCTGGCAAATAGCTGAGGACTGAAGTCATTAAATAATGACAAACATTATAGTTTAAGATTCCACATCCTTCAGAAAATTCATGCTAATGCAAAACCTATTATTCTATCAATTTTCTAAGTTTGTAAGAGCAATATTTAAAATCTGTCCCTGTTTGTCCCCCAATCATTTTAGGCTTTGTCCAGATCTTTAGCTCTAAGAGGTTGAGAGGTATGAACACTTGCCACTAGGGATAACTCATGACAGATTGTGCCTGAACAGCACTTAAGTTTAGGGGGAACCCTAGCCACCAGAGAAGATTCTTTAACAATGAACACTAATAATACAAAAAAAAAGAAAAGAAAAGAAAAAACATGTGGGTCAGGGAATCCACAAGACACCAGAGAAACCATTTTTTAACTAAACCTTAATGTCTTTTCAATAAGATGTGAGATGGAAGGAATCAGAAGCCACCAGGGATTACACTTTCACCTCATGTCTTAAGTACACTTAGCCATAAATGGGCTGGGGGAACACTAGACGTCAGGTATACCTCTATATCATTGAAGTTTAGCAGCAACTGGGGTAGAGGAAATAAGATACCAGGGGACCTCTATATAAACATGCCTTGCAGACACTTAATAAAAAAATGGTCAGGTGTGACCAGTAGACATGATGTACAGAATAAATAGCATGTTTTTAAGGCACTAAAAATTACTGCTACCATAAACCATCACATTGCATGTGGAGGATAGGATCCCCTTCACTACACCGACACGCCACAAAGCCGACACCCAAAACACTGACACCAAAAGACCAACAACACACAATACCGACAACGCACAAAACCTAACACCATAACACCTACACCCAAAACACCGACACACAAAACGTAAACTACACATTACACACAACTATACATGCACTAACCTTAACCCAAACCCTAACCCTAAGGTCCGACACAACCGCACACATCCTACCCGCACCCTAACCCTAACTCACTTAACCCACTCCTAAACCTACAGTCCGTCACTATCGCACACATACCCTACCTGCACCCTAACCCTAACTCACTTAACCCACCCTTAAACATATAGTCCGTCACTATCGCACACTTACCCTACCCGCACCCTAACCCTAACTCACTTAACCCGCCCCTAAAACTACAGTCCCTCACTATCGCACACTTATCTGTCCGCTCCCTAACACTAAATCCCTCACTCTATTGCACACTTACCGAGTCGCACTCACACCTTGCCCATGTCAGTGTTTCATCCGTCGGGACCTCACCTTGTCGATCATCTGAGTCGTCGGTCTTCTTGTCTCCTTCTGTAGAGTGTCGGTCTTCTAGCGTGTCGGTGTACTGAAGGGGACCCGGAGGATATTAGCTGTATGTGCCACCACTAAACACCAAGGATTTAATGGAAATATGAACTGACAGTTGGGAAAAAGATAAAATTACAAAGGAGGGAAAAGGGCCTTGATCCCTGTACCCTTGACAGATGAAAAAGTCCCATTAATCTACTATGCTAACTGCTAAATTAAAGACTTTAAATCCTGCACATTTGACACATGAAAAAATCCCATTAACCTGTACTATGCTAACTGCTAAATTAAAGGCTTTGAATCCTGCACCTCTGACACATGAAAAAGCCTCATTAACCTATACTATGCTAACTGCTAAATTAAAGACTTTGAATCCTGCACCTCTGACACATGAAAAAGCCCCATTAACCTATACTATGCTAACTGCTAAGTTAAAGACTTTGAATCCTGCACCTCTGACACATGAAAAAGCCTCATTAACCTATACTAATGCTAACTGCTAAATTAAAGACTTTGAATCCTGCACCTCTGACACATGAAAAAGTCCCATTAACCTATACTATGCTAACTGCTAAATTAAATACTTTGAATCCTGCACCTCTGACACATGAAAAAGTCCCAATAACCTATACTATGCTAACTGCTAAATTAAAAATTTTGAATCTTGCACCTCTGACACATGAAAAAGCCCCAGTAACCTATACTATGCTAACTGCTAAGTTAAAGACTTTGAATCCTGCACCTCTGACACATGAAAAAGCCTCATTACCCTATACTACGCTAACTGCTAAATTAAAGACTTTGAATGCTGCACCTCTGACACATGGAAAAGCCCCATTAACCTATACTATGCTAACTGCTAAATTAAAGACTTTGAATCCTGCACCTCTGACACATGAAAAAGCCCCATTAACCTATACTATGCTAACTGCTAAGTTAAATACTTGGAATTCTGCACATCTGATACATGAAAAAGCCCCAGTAATCTACTATGCTAACTGTTAAATTAAAGACTTTGAATCCTGCACCTCTGACACATGAAAAAGCCCCATTAACTTATACTATGCTAACTGCTAAATTAAAGACTTTGAATCCTGCACCTCTGACACATGAAAAAGCCCCATTAACCAGTACTATGCTAACTGCTAAATTAAAGACTTTGAATCCTGCACCTCTGACACATGAAAAAGCCCCATTAACCTGTACTATGCTAACTGCTAAATTAACGGCTTTGAATCCTGCACCTCTGACACATGAAAAAGCCTCATTAACTTATACTATGCTAACTGCTAAGTTAAAGGCTTTGAATCCTGCACTCTTGACACAGGAAAAAGCCCCATTAACCTATGCCATGCTAACTGCTTTGTTAAAGGCTTTGAATCCTGCACCTCTGATTGTTTCCCTTCACAAGATCGAATGAATGGAAGCCCGAAACCCATAAGCTCCAGGCCCAGAATCACGAGCTTCCATTCAATCGAAATTGTGAATGGGATGTTTAGGGCTTAAAAAAAAAGAGTTCACTTACCTTTTTGCAAGGGGCAAGGTCCCCCTGTATCATCGCAGCTAAATCTAAATGCTCTGTGACTGCACTATAGCAGAGGGCAGGGAAATCTTCCAGTTTGCACTTACGCATATAGCACAAACTGGAAGATGTCCCTGTCCTCTGCTGTAGTGCGATCTTGGAGTAGTAATATTTAAGTAGGGGGGGTGTGGGGGGTGCAGGGGGGGAAAGCCCCCTGCAAAAACATTAGAAAGGTGTCTGTTTTGTTTTAGTTCCCCTTCCCATTTTAGAGTTTTTTTTTAAATCCGTGATTCTGGTTTTGGGCTTATGAATTTCGAGTTTATAGAAATTTGGTCATGTGAAGGGGAACCCCTCTGACATATGAAAAAGTCCCATTAACCTATACTATACTAACTGCTAAGTTAAAGGCTTTGAATCCTGCACTCTTGACACAGGAAAAAGCCCCATTAACTTATATTATGCTAACTGCTAAGTTAAAGGCTTTGAATGCTGCACCTCTGACACATGAAAAAGCCCCATTAACCTATACTATGCTAACTGCTAAGTTAAAGGCTTTGAATCCTACACTCTTGACACAGGAAAAAGCCCCATTAACCTATATTATGCTAACTGTTAAGTTAAAGGCTTTGAACCCTGCACCCTTGACACAGGAAAAAGCTCCATTAACCTATACTGTGCTAACTGCTAAATTAAAGACTTTGAATCCTGCATCTCTGACACATGAAAAAGCCTCATTAACCTATACTATGCTAATTGCTAAATTAAAGACTTTGAATCCTGCACCTCTGACACATGAAAACGCCCCATTAACCTATACTATGCTAACTGCTAAGTTAAAGACTTTGAATCCTACACCTCTGACACATGAAAAAGCCTCTTTAACCTATACTATGCTAACTGCTAAATTAAATACTTTGAATCCTACACCTCTGACACATGAAAAAGCCCCATTAACCTATACTATGCTAACTGCTAAATTAAAGACTTTGAATCCTGCACCTCTGACACATGAAAAAGCCCCATTAACATATACTATGCTAGCTGCTAAATTAAAGACTTTGAATCATGCACCTCTGACACATGAAAAAGCCCTATTAACCTGTACTATGCTAACTGCTAAATTAAAGGCTTTGAATCCTGCACCTCTGACAAATGAAAAAGCCCCAGTAATCTACTATGCTAACTGATAAATTAAAGTCTTTGAATCCTGCACCTCTGACACATGAAAAAGTCCCATTAACCTATACTATGCTAGCTGCTAAATTAAAGACTTTGAATCATGCACCTCTGACACATGAAAAAGCCCCATTATCCTGTACTATGCTAACTGCTAAATTAAAGGCTTTGAATCCTGCACCTCTGACACATGAAAAAGCCTCATTAACTTATACTATGCTAACTGCTAAGTTAAAGGCTTTTAATCTTGCACTCTTGACACAGGAGAAAGCCCCATTAACCTATACCATGCTAACTGCTAAGTTAAAGGCTTTGAATCCTGCACCTCTGACGGTTCCTCTTCACAAAATCGAATGAATGGAAGCTTGAAACCCATAAGCTCGGGCCCAGGATCTCGAACTTCCATTCACTCGAAATTGTAAATGGGAAGTTTAGGGCTTAAAAAAAAAAGTTAACTTACCTTTTTGCAAGGGGCAAGGTCCCCCTGCATCCTCGCAGCTAAATCTAAATGCTCCGTGACTGCACTATTATAGAGGACAGGGAAATCTTTTGGTTTGCACTTACACATATAGCACAAACTGGAAGATTTCCCTGTCCTCTGCTGTAGTGCGATCTTGGAGTAGGAATATTTAAGTAGGGGGTGTGAGGGGTGCAGGGGGGGCAAAGACCCCTGCAAAAACATTAGAAAGGTGTCTGTTTTTTTTTTTAGTTCCCCTTCCCATTTTTGAGTTTTCATAAATTCCAGATTCTGGTTTCGGGCTTATGAATTTCGAGTTTACAGAAATTCGGTCATGTGAAGGGGAACCCCTCTGATACATGAAAAAGCCCCATTAACCTATACTATGCTAACTGCTAAGTTAAAGGCTTTGAATCCTGCACCTCTGACACATGAAAAAGCCCCATTTACCTATACAATGCTAACTGCTAAGTTAAAGGCTTTGAATCCTGCACTCTTGACACATGAAAAAGCCCCATTAACCTATACTATGCTAACTGCTAAGTTAAAGGATTTGAATCCTACACTCTTGACATGGGAAACATCAGTAGTAAACTGCTGCACTAACTGACCGGAAGGAGAGAGACAGCACACATATAAGCAGACCTCTCCACCTTGTAGCAAATTCCATCTAGACAAAGCCAAAATTATTGGTGAAACAAAGAAATAAATCAGAGATTAATTTTAATTATTCCTCATATAAATGTAGAAAGTTGCTGGAATAATAGCTGTTGCATTAGAATATATTTACTGAAGGACATGAACTATCAGATTGTAACACCTGCCATTAATGACTGACCACAGACATCCATGATTTACATGGACAGGAAAAAATGAGATACTGAGGACATTCTGACAACATAGATACTGGATATTGGGTATGTGTTTGGGTATGTGGGCAAATAAATGGGGGGGTTGTGACAATGTGATGCATGAGCTGACAGTGTAAGCTATCAAGAGAAAGTGCTGATCAGCACTTGCAGTAAACAGCAATTCAGAGATACACAAATAAGCTTATAGCGAGGTTTGTCCTTACTGTGGCTACTCGCAAATCTCTGCATTGTGTAAACAGGTCTTTTTTGCCACAGCTCTTACCCCAAGGGGTGAGGTAATTTCTGAATCCCCAGGTGTATCTGAGTGATTTTTGTTTTAATATATTTTTATACTTATAAGTTCAATACATGGTCATCTTATTCTTTTATTTAAAATAGCTTGTAAGCCACCACCCTCTAGGACTGAGCTGAACATAATCCAGTATAGAAAACAAAAATATTTTATGGGAAGTACATTTTGTAGTGTGCTAATGCAAAGCATTATTTATATTTTTGGTACAAATAACGTATAAATAACATATATATTGGACATTTTTTTCTAATTTTTCTGACATAGATGTACTCATATTTGGAACAATCAGATAAATAAGTCACACCAAAATTAGTGCAGTTAAAATGTTTAACTATCTGTATAATCTTTTCCATGTTGGAAAAATACTATAGTTCCATCATTAATGTGCCCAAAATAAGCATGTGAACTGAATCTAGGCATTCTTTTTGGACTCTTAGAATGTGCCCTGACTGCATTCATTCTTTTCAAATAAAAAAAATTAAAATGTTGCACTCCTTTGTTGACAAAATTGAATTCATTGCTCACTGCAACAATTACTAGCCTGAACATAATCCAGTTGAGAAAACAATGTTTTGTTGCTAAACTTCTTTTGTGGCTCCTTATTTCCCTTCAGGTTTTTCCTAAAATGTATTACTACTACTTATGGCATTTTGCAAAGTTCTCATAAAAAACCTTCTCATTTTTAGTAAAAACTCACATATAATCTTAAATGTTTTGACATAATTTTGTACTAGTTTCTCCTAAAATAAAATGAAAAAAAAAAGTTTCCAGTGTAAACCACAGGCAAGATGTTTAATAATCCCTATGATCTCATCCTCTCTCTTCCTTCTGAAAGAAATAGAAGTAGTCCTTCATTAACTTACCTTCAATGAGCACATGACCCACTATTAAACATTGTTCAGGCTGCTCGAGGCAGAGGAAGGAAATGTATTAAAACTGCTTTCATTCAAATAAAAAAGTCCATTTTGACCTTTGTTAACAAAATTGCGTTCATTGCCTACCATAATGAAGAGCTCCTGATTCATCTTCATCATTTTACACAAATGCATTACTGTTCCTTAATGGCATTAAAGTCAGCATTGTATGCAGCTCATATTAAATGTTATTCTTGTTCAGTGGTGTTTTTTAGTTTCATTGCAGATTGGTTAATGGGAGAAACAATCAGCATTTTTAACCTAGACTAATAAATATCCACCATAAACTAACCAATTTATTCTAACAAGCGAAAAGAGCTCCAAACCACAAAGAACACCAAGCCTAAAGATTCCTTCCTTAACGCGGTTTTATTGCACAAATAACAGCAGCGTTTTCGCCACGAACACAATGTAGCTTCTTCAGAGGATTTTAAAACATACAAAAAATATACTCCTTTTATACAGGAGTTACTGATTACTTAATTAAAAAGCCCGCTCAAGCAACCTCAATTGCCGGTGCAATTACACATTAAAAGGGCAACCCATGTACTAAATATACATACGTTACAAGTACAAGTTACTATTGCATATGCTGTGTAAGCACTAAATGGATATAACATAAAATCTAAAAATGCTCAGGCAAAACAAGTACAAAACAAGAACCCTAAAAAGGTTGAAATAAAACATACAGTCTAAAACAGAGATTGCACTCTAAGAATAAGAAAATTGTGAACTCATAAATAGGTGTCTAAAAAAAGGACACCGTAACAGCTACTCAAACAAGACCTTAAACGGTCAAGAGATATTTGTAAAACAGTAAAATAATCATAGAGATGCATGCGAACTTGGCGATGATGACATCGCAAACTTACTTTAGCTGTAAAACTGATTTTAATATAGAGAACAAACTACACATTCTGTGTACAAATACAACATTAGTGCACCCTACGTCCAGGGTATGTGTATGCACTAGATGTGCACTTAATGGCTTATATGTTCAACTGTTATAAGATTAAAAGCCACTGGAGCACAAACAATACCCAATGAATCAAAAAACCAAAACCAAAAAGCTAAACATTAAACCCAAAAATTTTAGAATATTAGATCTCATCTCAAATATGATTTATACTTTAACACTGGGGCTATATTGCAACTTTCATTGAGCCCCGGTGTATTGAAAGAATCTAATTTTAACTGCCATAACAGCTCACGTATTTCAAGTAGAAGGGAGGTAGGGCCACCCCTAATAGAAGGAGCCACATGATCAATACCCATGAACAAATATCTCAAATAGGAAATATTTTATCAAGTATAGGATATGTTGTGATACAAAATCTATAATTTACCTGGCTTTTTGCACATGCTGCCCTGCTTTCTACGTCGGTAAGATGGATAGAAAATTTAAGGAGCGCATTTACCAGCACTGCTACGCAATTAAAAACAACAAATGCGAAAATGCTTTGGCCAAGCATGTATTTAACAATCCTGGCCATGCATTTTTGTTCATGGGTATTGATCATGTGGCTCCTTCTATTAGGGGTGGCCCTACCTCCCTTCTACTTGAAATACGTGAGTTGTTATGGCAGTTAAAATTAGATTCTTTCAATACACCGGGGCTCAATGAAAGTTGCAATATAGCCCCAGTGTTAAAGTATAAATCATATTTGAGATGAGATCTAATATTCTAAAATTTTTTGGGTTTAATGTTTAGCTTTTTGGTTTTGGTTTTTTGATTCATTGGGTATTGTTTGTGCTCCAGTGGCTTTTAATCTTATAACAGTTGAACATATAAGCCATTAAGTGCACATCTAGTGCATACACATACCCTGGACGTAGGGTGCGCTAATGTTGTATTTGTACACAGAATGTGTAGTTTGTTCTCTATATTAAAATCAGTTTTACAGCTAAAGTAAGTTTGCGATGTCATCATCGCCGAGTTCGCGTGCATCTCTATGATTATTTTACTGTTTTACAAATATCTCTTGACCGTTTAAGGTCTTGTTTGAGTAATTGTTACGGTGTCCTTTTTTTAGACACCTATTTATGAGTTCACAATTTTCTTATTCTTAGAGTGCAATCTCTGTTTTAGACTGTATGTTTTATTTCAACCTTTTTAGGGTTCTTGTTTTGCCTGAGCATTTTTAGATTTTATGTTATATCCATTTAGTGCTTACACAGCATATGCAATAGTAACTTGTACTTGTAACGTATGTATATTTAGTACATGGGTTGCCCTTTTAATGTGTAATTGCACCGGCAATTGAGGTTGCTTGAGCGGGCTTTTTAATTAAGTAATCAGTAACTCCTGTATAAAAGGAGTATATTTTTTGTATGTTTTAAAATCCTCTAAAGAAGCTACATTGTGTTCGTGGCGAAAACGCTGCTGTTATTTGTGCAATAAAACTGCGTTAAGGAAGGAATCTTTGGGCTTGGTGTTCTTTGTGGTTTGGAGCTCTTTTCGCTTGTTTGTTTCCTGGTTTTTGGCATCTTGTTAACCAATTTATTCTAGTAAAACCAACTTCTTCAGCAACTTATGCACCTTGACCAACTCTGTGACCCTCCTATTGAGAGGTGTTATTATTACCTTATTATCTGAATAAAGTCATACTTTGTCATTGGACAGATCTGCACCTTAAACCTATTTAGCTACCTAATGGAGCATTGGCTCCAAAATGCGATAGTGTATGAAGTTTCTAACTGCCCCACTCAAAAGGCCTTGGGCAAGCACATTGCATTCCTGTCAGATAATTACCTCTTCCTACCGATCATGCCAGAATATCTAAGCAGCTGTTGTTCAACCGCAGTCATATTGTCAGAAGGTAATCCCAATAAATAGATCAATAAATTTTTCTCATGTCAAATCTTCCCTTATTTCCCTCAGGAGTTTTACGATGTGATGTTTCTGGCACCACACTTTCAACTAGCTAGTTAGCGATCTAGTAAAGCTCCTACATGGAGCAAACACACTGCAAATAACATTTAACAGTATCTAACAAGCCTAATAATACTGTGCTTTATATATCTATTAAAATACTGTTTCCTTTCTGTTTTAATTTTCTTTTGCTGGGGAGGCAACCTTTTTGACAAGTAATACGCTGCTCAAACATGATGAGAAGAGAGAAACAGAAAAAGGATGAGGGTGGGGAGCAGGAAGGGGAAGGTGTCAGAAAGACCCCATGTTTTCAGCCCATTACACACTCACCTCACATACACCCCCACCTGCTCACATAACTACTTATCAATGGTATCTTCTAAATGTTGAAAAGGCAATCCTCACCTGCACCTGAGTAGGTTGCTGTCTTCATCTTAATGGTGTGCCCCTTTTGCTAATGTGAGCCAATCATCCTTTTCAGTATCGCATCATAACACCACAATACTACATTTACCTAGCAGGGACTAACTTTATGAATCCTAGCTCCGTGACTTGTTAATGAAATGTGCTATCTAATCCATAGCCCTTTTTATATGTCTATTTTATGCTTGCTATAGACACTTTGCTAAATAATGCAAAACAATGGCAATATTAATACAACTGAATTACACAACTCTGAAGAAAATATCTAATATTATATTGATGCTGAGAATAAACTTTATTACTATTTGATAATTAAGGATTGCAATATATGTCACTCAGGTGGAATAGAGGGATAAAGTCACAACTACAGCCCAGGTGTTTTGAGCTCATTTAGGAGCTTGTCAGATGGACAGAGTGATAGGGAGGATATGGGGGCATATACTGGTTTAAAGGAGTGTGCTGGACATCATCCAAAGGGCTGAGGTGGAGGCTGGACCTCAAGAATATAATGCTGGTATGGGGGACAATGAGAACAGAGTATGATGGGTCTGTTCTTGGGCCAGGACTGAGACACATGCCCAACATGACCTTCTCATATCTCAGCTCAGCCTGCACATGTAGTTTCAGCACACAGGACTACATAACAATGAGAAAAGAGTATGATGGGTCTGTTCTTGGGCCAGGACTGAGACACATGCCCAACATGACACTCTCATATCTCAGCTCAGCCTGCACATGTAGTGTCAGCACACAGGACTACATAAGTAGGCTAAATACCCACATAGTCAGATGATGGCTTTTACACCAGTCCATCTTACAGCTTGCCCAGTGTGCACTAACCCTCAGAATTTGTATGAGGTGTTAAAACAGCCTCAAAGCAGGACTTCTTTCAGATAGGAACACCTCACAGCATAGGGATTCTTGGGGATCCAACAAGAATTTGACTTGCAACACAGCTATTTGGATTGATGGAAGTAGCTTGATTGTCAACCACTGCATATATTCATTATTTTATTATCTGATGATACTCTGTATATGATTCAACATCTTAGGGAAGCTTGACCCTGTTATGGCACTCACTGAGTTCAGGGCAATGAAACAAGTCCTAGGTACAATGTCAATCAACTTCAGGTAATACACGCAGTCAGTCATTTGTAATATGTACATCTACAGACAATTTGGAGTATTGTCCTTCCTGTCCAGCATGTATTTGAAATGTGGAAGGAATACAGAGTATCAGGTAAAAATCAATGTACTCTCTAAAAGGAAGGCACTCCGCTTAAGAATCCAAATTAAGTTCTAGGCATTATGAGAAAGCAGTGTTAAGTGCTTTAAAACTGTGCCTCAATGATGTATGAATTTGGGCCTGTCTATCTATATATTATATGCTGTAGTGATCCTTAATGATTGTTGTGGGTCTTCTGGAGCTGTTATGTCAGGGTTGTAATGTCAGGGTGTAAAAACATACACGCAGCAAGTGGAGGGGACCATACCCCTTCCTAAAAAGGAAGCTACGCGGAGATGAAAGAAAGACATTTAAGACAGGACTGCTAAGCTGAATCACCCACCAACAAATACAGAAAAGCCAGTATTCATGATAGACATTTGCCTCTCAATGAAAGGGAGTTACTGACTCTTGTAAGATACCAGTACGAATGGTGACTGTTGTGAAGATAGGTGAAGGTTGCAAGCCTAGCCAGATAGAATTTTGTAGATAATTCTGTCATTTGTAAATATTAATGTAAGCCACAGGCTTGTTCTCTTAAATGTGAAAAGACTGCATTGGATATTAAACTGCAGAAATGTAACAACAGTGCACTCTGCTCTAAGAAAACTAAGTCAAGCATTTTATGACTGTCTTTGATGTCAAAATACGGTGACAATATGTCTGGATGAAGTAATCCTGCCTATTGTTTTGAGACCAGAGTTAATTACTAAAATTTGCATGTATAATTTCTTGTATTGCTCTGGTTCCTGACCAGCTGCAAGATCAAAGGGGCCATTAACCTTTGAGTTCTGTTAGCCTGGGAACCAGAAAGAAATGATGTAATCTGAAATGAATCAGTGGTACTGTGTTAATTTAAGAACAGAGAAAATTAGTGCATTATAGCATTTGTCTTGAGAACATCCAAGATCACCAGCACTGTCTGTTTCTAGATATAAGTAGGATTTTAGAACTGTGTTTTCTCTTAGAAATAGCTATGAATTTGGAAGATTAGCCCTAACTGGGAAAAGCCGAAAGAAGAAGAAGAAGAAGACTTAAGTGTTTTTCTGCGATGTCAGAACTTTTTCTACTGTATTATTTTAAACATTTCTCTGTGACCTCTGAACTCTTGACTAGCACTGTGTAGTAAGAAGTATTGTCTTGTGTTTTTATTATTTATTATTAAATATTTTTAAACCTTTCAACTGTGGCTGTTTTATGTAGAGTTAATTTAAGCTCTAGAGTACATTGCAAGTATATAGTGATACTGTACCAAGTCACTCTAATAAGCCCTGACTGTTCAGTCACACTTAACATTTGGATAATAATATTGCACAGTGATAATTGGACACCCTTTCAGAAGGGCCTTTGAGTCACTGATAGTGGGTGGTGGCAGCTGGTACTTCCTTTTAGACTGGGCAGAAAAGGGGCACAGCTAGAGAACCTGTGATAGCCTTCCCAAAGAGTGTCTGTGTGGCTGTATAAACTCTTGTGTTTGTGTGTGTTTGTGTGTGTGTGTGTGTGTGTGTGTGTGTGTGTGTGTGTGTGTGTGTGTGTGTGTGTGTGTGTGTGTGTGTGTGTGTGTGTGAGCTACCTGGGCAGTGACACAAAGCACTGGTTGGACAGAGAGGGTGCTGGAGGTTTTAGCTTGCCCACTAGGCTGAGATCTGGACCATATAACTGTGCCAGTGGAGACTCTTATTGGGGACCTGGAGAGAAAGGGAGCAACCAGCCCCAGACTAACTGTGATCTCTGTGTGCTCTTAAACAAAATTGTATTTTACTGTGGGTGTATTTATTATACTTTCCCTATATTTATGTCTCTCACTGGTGTTAGTGGTGAGGATTGAGGGTCCTTGATTTCTGGGCCAGTGCACAGGCATCACAATTGTATGACACAATGGAGTAACAGAAAAGTACCATTAGAGCTACGTGGTGTATTCTGAAGAAAAAGGAGACGCAACCCTTCTAATGAAGAAGTACTATTGAATGAATTCTTATTTGATTATTTATCCAAAAAATGTGTCTTTTTTTGCTGTCGCACTCAAACAAGCAGAGTTTGAAGGAAAAGTAAGACTCTAAGAGTGAAGTATGTCAAATAATTGTTATATTGTGCTTAAATGGGAACTGTATGGCATGAAAAATGGGGAAGAATGGCACATTTAGATGAATATTTTAACAAAGTAAAACAGTTAACAAAGTAATATGAAACTGCTAAAAGGCTTCTTACTAAAGAAGTGTATAATGCATTGCTGGAAGGATACTCACCATAGATGTGCACAGTGAATCTACTCGGCTGATAAAAGAAATGTGTTGAGAATATGCTCTTTTAGTATGAGATATGTGTTCAAGAATACTGCTGAAGAAATTATTGAAGCAGGTATTGAGTATGGCAAAACTGTGCTGATTTTCACATTGCAAAAATAATTGATTACCGAATTATTGAATTTCAAATGAATGATGTACTGTTGTTTCAAATTGCCTGTCAGTTAGGGAAATGGAAATTTCTCAACATGTACGAAGGTTGTGCTAGTAAGTGCTCACAAAAAGTGAAACAGTAACTGATTTAAAAGTCTCGGAGAAGTTTTGTGGCAGTACAACAACAATAGCATATCAATGAAAACTGCTAAGCTGAATTTTTGAAAAAAAAATTAGGCAATTTTAACATTTGTCTACTAGGGTATGCTGAGCAAATATTGTCCTGGCTTTCTGACACAGAATAAGTCAGGTTGTTCTGGAATGCATTCACTGGAAAGCTTTGACAACCTTGCGTTTTTACCTACAGTCTATGCAATGTGTGAAGTACTTATGGTGCTAGAAGTACAATGGAACAGTATTTCTGAAAGGTTTCAAAAATACTGACAAATATAAGTAATCCCAGTAGTATTTCTGAATTGCAGAGTTCATCTTGTGCCGAGCAATGAAATTCTACTGGGCAAGTTTTCCTGGCACATAAATAAACTGTGTCTTGGGGAAAGAAACTCAAGCAAGTGATAGTCATTTTTTATTTATTGGAAATTATGAAAACCAAGTAAGAGTGTGTGTTTGGGGGAGTGTATGTGTGGAAGGGTATTGTAGTGAAAAAGAAAAGCATACAAAAAATCTGGTTACTTTTATAATGTGCTATGTGAAATCTTACCTAACTGCTGAAGCATTTCAGTGTTTGTTGTGTTGCACCAGTGATCAGAAATATTGTGATTGACTCATTAAATCCTAGTGATTCCTTTACGCATTTATCTATGATCATCCTAATGACACCTCTGTTTGTCAGATATTGCTTGTTCATATTTATGTTAATAATTTCAAAATCATACTAAATGAAAACTATTTTAAAATTTCATCTTATAGGTTACAATCTTACATAATATGGAATACAACTGCATTGAAATGTGACCTCTGACATGTGCAGGTAAAGAGATATTGAATGTTGGTCACATATTATCTATTTGTATTGTAATCATTTTCATAGTTCACCAGATATTTCTCTCAATATCACAACAATCAGCTAACAAAGACAGAAAGAACTATGTAGTCACTCATCTGGATGAACAAAATGCTGCTGTCAGTATATACATGTAGCGTCAGTACTTATTGAGGCACTGCAAGTTATTTACAAACAGTACATAATTAATATTTGTCTGTTTACTGTGAATTATAAATGTGCCATCTTGTAGGAGGAAATCAAGGTTCTGGCTGAGTCCGGAGGTGACACAACAGATAAATATACTAATACATACATGGCAATAGTGTGTTGAGGAAATGCTGAAGTATTCTTGGGGAAAAAGCCTGAGAAATATACAACAGACTCCCAGTTTGTCTCAGGAAGGTCCACTTGGCAAGTATAGTGTGAGATAGACATACCCTTATGTTCACAGGTATAGGAAAACCACATGTACCCCCAGTCCTCATCTATGAGCTATTCAAAGTCAATAGAGCCCTTACAGTATCCCTGTCCACTCTAAATCAATCAAGAATTTCTTGGTCAGCAAAGTCATAATGAGTTCATCTTTGCCTATACGTGCACTACTGGGCATTGCGGTTTTGATGCAACTGAAACAAGCAGCTCACAATAAGAAATAGCCAGACTGGCAACTACTGTGAGCACCTTTGCTGATTAAAAAGTAGATATAAATGGCACAAATTCACTTTTCATAAGATATGTGCACATAGTGCAGAAGTGCATTGAAAAGGGGCTATGAAGCACAAAAAAATCAGGCAAGTACCTTGTCTTCATAAGGTTGGCACATACATTTAAAACAGTCCTCATTTTAATCTCATTATTGTCTCTTTTGCATATCTTTTTCATAAACTGCCTAAACTGGTTATGCCTAAGTGCAGCTAGCCTCTTTGAATCCCACTGAAGGGGAGCTTAGTCTCAGCCTCTGCAGAATCCCACAGCACATAAGCACAGTGACAATGAATATCACCCAAAGTATATACAGCACTACATTTTGCTAGGTGCTGTCTATGGTACAATGCACGCAGCACTACATTTTGCTAGGTGCTGTCTATGGTAAAATGCATGCTGCACTGGATTTTACTAGGAGTTTCTGCGGCAATGTGTATAACTTTAAATTGTAAAAAGATGTAGATACTATCTGAATAGTTGTAACAAACCTGTGGTAAAGTGTATTAGAAACTTAACTAAACCATCAGTTTTCTTGAAAAGTGAATTATTAATAACAAATAGCTGCTATTTATATAATATTTTTTGCACTGTGCCCATATGGATATTGCTCTTGCAATAAAGAATGAGTCATTCTGTCCTTGAAAGGAAAAGTTGGAAAACTTGGTGTTAATACAGTAGATTCACAACAAAAAAGTTGTCTGTATGGTGTGTGTGTGTGTGTGTGTGTGTGTGTGTGTGTGTGTGTGTGTGTGTGTGTGTGTGTGTGTGTGTGTGTGTGTGATTCAGAATTGCTTTACTAATGCTATTTTGGCATTTTTTGACTCTAAAGTTAGTATAAGGTTCTGATTCTAAACTAAACCCACTAGCAGTGAAAAGGAGGTTCTTTTCTGAGTAAAGCAAGAATATTGTGTTGATTTTTAAAATGAAAATCCTCTCACAAAGAAGAGTGAGTTTGTTGCTCCTCTAAAGCAAAGAAGAAGTGATAATTCTTCAAGTAAAAACACTCCAAAATGAAAAAAGGGTGTTTACTGCTGTGTAAAGAAAAATATCGGTGTTGATTTTAAAAATAAACCCTCAGAGTAAAAATCAGGTTCACTGCTGTGTAATATAAGAAAAGTGTTTACAAACACAGATAACGTGTTGTGAATTGTTTGTATTGAGCTAATAAGCAAAGTAACCTGCTTTATCACAGAAGGTGAACACACAAAAATTTCGCTGAGATACAAAAAAACTGATCACAAATGAAAGTGGTCCTGAACAAAAAAGTATGGTCACTAAACAGTACTGTGGCACAGCTGAATGGGAATGCTTTGCATCTGAATATACCTGCTAGACAGGATCAAATGCATGTTTTTTTGCAGTCCAGTACTGCAACCATACAAAATAAAACCATGTTTGAAAGTGACATATTTGACTCTAAAGGTTCTAAGAAAGTAGGGGAAAAATGATACAAAACTGATGCTAAAGAGCAATTTTTTTGAGTTTGTTGTCAATACCATATAGAAAAGAAATTGAAGATAATTTTGGAAAATCTGTTTTAGGAAAAAAATGTTTAACTAAGAACAAGCAAAAGCAAATGAAACAGTCAATCAGCATTGTGTAGCTCAGCAAGAAAAGGCCAGAACATTAGTTGAGAATGCACAGAAAACTTAGGGGATACTGTTTTTCAACAATGAAAATCGATAACAATGTTGGAAAGAGATGATTTCTAAAAATGAAAATAAAATGGCAGATAATATTACAAGGTTGTTGGTTAACCTTGATCAGAAAAAGAAACTGTAAAATGTGAAGCAGCCAAAGAAATGTCTGACTTGCACTAAAATACTCTCTGAACTTTCTGTGCAAGTGACAACAGTGAAACAGAAGTGTAAACCTTAAACTGTTAAATCAAGAAAAATCACAAACCAAAAGGAAAAAGACCCATATAGCATGGTGCTGGAATTTGAAAGACAACACAGAAGTTAGTTGCAGACTCACGTTGATACTGAATGTTTTCAAAGAAAATTGTGGCAGGAAATACAAATGATTAACAGAGCTCATCTTGAACTAAAAACAAAATATTAGATTATGCAAGCTAAACATTAGTTATTAAAGGTATAACTCCAAGAGACTGAAAACAAAGTTGAGAACTATACACAGACTCATGTTCATAACAGGAGGCTCAGTTTTAGCAACAGAAAAAAATCTGAAAATATAAATTTTACAACTGGCAGTGAGCAGTGAGGAATTTAAAAAACTATAGACAAAGAAATACAGAAATGCAATAACATGAAAGTTGAGTACACTTAGCAAACACATCCAAGTGCTAGAACAAAAACACCAAAAATATTGAATGTATCATTAATATGTTACAAGAAAAAAAAAGAAAGTTGTGCTGCAAACTGAATGGATAGTATGATTCCATTCTCAAGCTAATAATTAAGTATAAAACTCAAAACACTAAAAATAAAGTCCAGCATAAACCCCTGAAGAAAGCAAATATTGAATTAAAACAGTCTGCCAACCCTAGCTTCTCCTGCTGACCTGATATAAGATAAGCATAATGCCATAGCAATCATGCAAATGGAAATAGTTCCTCATACAGAAGGAGAATGTCCAAAACGTACAGTTAGAAACTGACAGCAGTGACCACTATACAGAAAAGCAGAGACAGTTAGATCAGAAAGCCATAGAAACCACTGAATAAAAATGAACTTAAGATTAGACTAGAATATCTAGTGGGATCAGAAACCAAACAGTTGTGTTGGCACTGCAGAAATGCACCCATGTCAAGCTGTGTGTGCACAGAGTACCACAGATGTGCTTTATGTCTAGTATAATCACATCATGAACTTTCAACCAAAACATCATTACTTGCATCTGATTTTAAAGGAAAGGCAATAAATATATGAGAGTTAGTAAAAACCCTAAAGAAAAGTCAAAGAATGAAACCTAACAATACACTAAAACGTAAACACATTGAAAAGACCAATACTGCCATAGTTATGGTCTGTTACTTAATCCATACCATGTTGTAGAAGAGAAAAATCAAAAGCAGAAATGGAACCAAACCCAAATCTAGTAGCAAAAGCCTTGACCTGTATGTAATGAACCTGGGAGAAGAATTTATGTACGATAGGATTGTGTTTGACATAAAACAACCATAATACTATACCTGTTCCAGATACTGCCAGGACATGTCACAACGGGTAAAGACAAACTAGTTGCAGTAAATTCATGGTCCAGCCATGGTGGGGTTTGGCTGGCTAATGTGAAACATCCTTACACATCTGTACTGAAGGGGTTATGTGGTGCAGTGTCCCATAGTAGCCATTTTGGTGTTTTATGAATTGTAATATTGGAGTATAGCACAAGCACACACAAATACACACACACAAATACACACACACACACACACACACACACACACACACACACACACACACACACACACACACACACACACACATGCACACACACAAACATGCACACACACAAACATGCACACACACACACACACACACACACACACACACACACATTCTGGGTAGATGAGATAACATTCCTTCTATATGTAGGAAGAGCTACGCAAAGAGGAGAGAAAAACATTTTAGAAAGAGCTGCTTGAGATGAAGTAGCCACAGTCAAAGAGAGACAGAACTCTCTTCATTGCCACATAAATTGAAGGATTTTTTTTATTCTATTAAAATCCACATAAATTGAAGCAATTTTCTTATTTTATTCAAATGTCATTTGGACTAATGGATGGGTAATCACAAATTCACCACTGGTTACACACCTCTGTCTTTATGGATAGGGGAAACGTAAATGTCCCAACATGTTCTTGTTTTGCCTATATCTGGGTTACTTGAATGCAGAATATAAAGGTTAAAAACTATCATGGGAATGGAAGACTAAGCTTCTTATGCTCACCATATATCAATCGCTTACTAAGTACCCATGAACCCATGACCTGCAGAACTACTTGGAGGATTACCAAAGATTTGTTTGAAGAATACATGGAATCTAAGTACCTATGAACCCATGACCTACAGAACTACTTGGAGGATTACCAGAGATTTGTTTGAAGAATACATGGAATCTAAGTACCCATGAACCCATGACCTGCAGAACTACTTGGAGGATTACCAGAGTTTTGTTTGAAGAATACATGGAATCTAAGTACCCATGACCCCATGACCTGTAGAACTACTTGGAGGATTACCATAGTTTTGTTTGACGAATACATGGAATCTAAGTACTCATGAATCCATGACCTGCAGAACTACTTGGAGGATTACCAGAAATTTGTTTGAAGAATACATGGAATCTAAGTACCCATGAACCCATGACCTGCAGAACTACTTGGATAATTACCAGAGTTTTGTTTGAAGAATACATGGAATCTAAGTACCCATGAACCCATGACCTGCAGAACTACTTGGAGGATTACCAGATATGTGTTTGAAGAACATGGAATCTCATGGTGGATGTGACCATGTTCAGGAAAGAACCAGGGGTACTACCCTGCCTGAATGAACCTAGGAAATCCAGAACTGTAACATATTTATTCTTGTGCCAGAGACTTTTTCTACAGCTTGTGTGTATTGTAAGCTGTCACATTGCTGCAAATAAAAGTGCAATCAACTAACAATACTATCTCCAGTGAGTGTTAGCACAGCTACTTGAAATGTTTTCTTTACTTAATTTACACATAAGTTTAGCTTTTGGAGTATTCTGTAGTGCTGTTCTTGAATCTGTACTCTTATGCATTTATTTTATATACATACATATATATATATATATATATATATATATATATATATATATAGTTCCATTGGTTTGGTTGACATCTGTTAAATCAACTGCATTTGGTCAATTATACAGATAGGTGACAAGTGTCTGAGATCAACAATTCCATTTCCCCAGGGACTGTGCAATCTCAGAATTAGTATTTATATATATATATATATATATATATATATATATATATATATATATGATTAACAGGGGGATGTAGGGTGCAGGATGTAATAAGTGTGCACAAGAAGGCAGGCTTCTAAGAATCAAACATCAATATCAAACACCATGTTCAACAATAGTTAGACTGAATGATAGATAACTTCATGTATGTATAGATGGATGGATTTAATAGGTGCACATGAATAGACAGGTATCTATGAATTTGATTTGGTATGAATTTGGCACAAATTTAGTCAATTTATTTAAAATTCATAGTGGCCATTTCCAAAATATATCTATAAAATGGTATGAGTTCCCTTATTATCAGAGCATTAGTTTGCTATTTTTACTTTAGTGTTCATAGTTTTAAATTTACATGAAATAGGCTAACATACTAGTTGTTGAGGAGTCACTGTATAAGGGTTCTACTTATCACTTTTAACTCATAAATTTTAAAACTCGACAAGGTGACTTTACCATAGTAAATCACAGCTGGTACAATTCTTGTGTGTGCGCCATGACCAAATTCACTGTCTCTGGTAACTTCTCTTTTCTCCATTGGGTTTATAACTGTGAAGAGATTGTAAGTCAGGAACATAGGCAGCATGAGGACTGCCCCTGCAGAAATGCTGACTTCTATTTACTTTTTCACAGGATTGTATTCTCAACAAGGATAAGCATTTTGCATGGGTAGGTAGCTAAGACTGTAGTAATAGTAGCAAACTAGGGCATCAGAAGAAGCTAAAAATTACAACAGAAGGGAAAATAGTGAAAGGGGTTAATAGTGTCAAGTATCTGGAAGGTTTGGGTGAGTAGAAGGCAAATTTGAATGTGGAAGTCAAACCTGTAATCAAAGGTGCTGCAGCCAGCTGACAAAGTATCAAGGGGATATAGTATGACAGAACAATGCTAATGAAGATGAAAATAAACTGCACGAATACTAATGCCGACAGTGCGTCTGTGTGGTACAGAAACACTGACAGTGAAGGCAGAGCAGCTGAGGATACTTGAGGTGATAAAATGTCTGAGATTGGCAGGAGGATGAATACTGTCAGACAGAGGAAGAAATGAGGATGCCAGAGTTGAATCCAAAGTTGCCCGGGATGCAAAGAAGGTCATGGAGAAGCGATTAAAGTGCTTCAATCACATATGCAGGAAACTCAGAAGCTAATTTCATAAAGCACATTTGGGGAGACAGGAAGAAGGCAAAGGAGACATCCAGCTGACAGATGGGTGGATCACACATGAGCAGAACCTGTGACTGTTGGGCACAACTGCTAAGGAAAGTAGGAGAGTAGCAATGAATACAGAAGGGCAAAACGGAATTGATGATGACGGTGATGATGATCATGATCATGATGAATTGCATTCCCGATAAGATGAAACTGATAGGGTGAGTTCTTATCAAGTTGGTTCTCAACAAACAAAAGTAGAATGTGGAAAATACTAAAACAATCTTTCAACTGGCAATAGACATGACTTTTCTGTATTAGGACAGGACTTAAGCACAATTTTGTGATGTTTTATTGTTCCAGGCATGTAGCAATTGTGTGTTCTATAGCTATTTGTAGCTGTATTTCTACAGCATTTGAAGCATAACAGTGTTTTATTTCTCTAGGATGGTTTTGGAGTGTTTCTTTATAGCTACCAAAATCCTGATTTTGATATGTATCAACCAATGAACTGCATACAATTGTGATGGATATACATGAAAACATGTCTACAGTGCAGAAAGTTGTTTTCTACTAAAAAGCAACAAAACATAATTTTTGCAGGGGACAAGCCCCCCCCCCACAATGCGCACGTGCGCGCACGCACACACACACACACACACACACACACACACACACACACACACACACACACACACACGCACACACACACACACTCCCCTCTGACCTGTATCTCTAAATATACTAACCTTAAGACAGAAGAAGCTTGCTTTCCTCCATAGCTATGTGATTTCACTGAGCTAGATAAGGCAATCTTAAAGGAAATACAGGAGTCAGATAAAAAGCAACACTTCTCATTTCAACCAACCAATGCATGATATTCAATATTCACCATCCATTCCTCTAAATTTTTAAGTAAATGTTCCCAGAAATTCTGCTATGTTAAACCTTTGAAGAAACCAGTAGATGCCTTTGTCTATTTTTATAACCTTATTTTGCTTATAGTTAGACAGAAAAACAGACAAACAGATTGACCACTATATGGATAGAGAGTTGCATACATATATACATAGGCAGATGGATTGCTATGTATAGACAGACAAACAGAATTAGCTTGTACTGATGCAGAGGGAATCATATGTGTGCTTATAGTCTCAAGTGTTTCTCCTTTATTTTTTTTTCTTCCATTTAATGTGCTAAAGTGGCAACAAAATTTGTTCCTTTTATTTACAATTTTTCTACCTGTCATTCTTTTGTAAAACTATGCATTGAGGCAAACACGGGATCTATAATGAAGCAGACAACAGGGTTTGTCATAATTTAATTTGCTTTTTATGTTTATTTCCTTAGTGTTCACTAAGACATCACATTTATCTTACAGCGAAAACATGCATAGTATCCAGATGTGGAATGAATTGTTTCTGTGCTTTGTTCTCTTTAAAATGAAGTATATACAAAGCAGTACCTCACTTAATGATTGTCTCCTGATAACTGACAAAAATTGAAGGTCTATTTTAACTGGCAGTTCAATTTTCTTTTGTCAGTTTTGTTTTCATGCTGCTCAAAGTAATATCAGCCTGCATGACTCCAGAATAAAACAGCAGTGCAGCAATGCATATGTAAAGAGAAGCAAATCTGGCAAAAACAATGCTTTCTGGAAACAAAATGTTATTGGCTTCCATTGTTGTGCAACCTTAAGTACCTCAAAACATTTTTTTTTTACTTTTTGCATGGTTTCCCCTAAATATATCCTCAAGATTTGTTGTAATGCAACATTCCTTTTGTGAAATCAGGACTCAAGGAAATTAACATTAAATATTTCAGTAAGCTCATACCTTGAAGTGTTGAACATGCTATTAATAAAACAGTCCAATCATGAAGGGAAAAATAGGAACAAGTTGAGATTGAAATTAAACTAGACTTTGGTATGCCTTCAGCCATAACACAAAATAAAATACAATCTGGTATTTCTGAAAAAACACATGAAAAATAAAAATAAAGACAGAGAGAGGATTGAAAAAAATAGTGGAATGACTGAATAAAGGAACGTTTCTTGATTTTAAGCACTAAAAGAGCCAATGTAATATGGAGGAGTAGCATCAGGCCATGGATAATATCAAACGAGATATTTTCAGACCGTGGACAATGAAGATACAGAGGCATATATTTCTGAAAAAAAGTCTGACTAAGATGGACAGGGTGTAGAACAAAATGAAAAGTGGGGAGATAAAAGGCAGCTATCATTTAATAGAGAGAATAAACAGAAAAAAAGAGACATAAGCATAAAGAAAGATGTTTAAAGAACTAGAAAGCTTAGAAACAAATAGTTGCTCAAATAGGTCAATGGAGTGAACCATGAGAGATAATTTGTTGGGGATGTAAATGGAGAAGTCACCATACAGGATAAATCAGCTTTATGATAATTGAAAGGTGTGTGTGTGTTTGTGTGTGTGTGTGTGTGTGTGTGTGTGTGTGTGTGTGTGTGTGTGTGTGTGTGTGTGTGTGTGTGTGTGCGTGCGTGTGTGCGTGTGTGTATATATTATTGGAGTAGTAGTAAAGGTTAAAAACACCTAATGCTGACTGACAAAACGTTGATGCCAAAATGCTGAAAATGCCATCATCGACAGTCCAGCATGCATGCACCAAAAAACAACCTCACCACATGCAAAATGTATAATTAAAATATACAGTTAAAAACATATATATTTTTTTTGGATGGCAAGCACCCTGCATCCCTCACAGCCCCTGATAATTATATATATTAACACCAACATTGCACAAACACAAGGTAAGGGAATATTCCTCAACCCCTGGGAATTGTGTGATCTCGAACATCTGTCAATTGGCTGCTTAGTCAATCATATGCAGTCGACTAAACAGCTGTCTACCAAACATGCACTTGATATTATGCAGAGAGCCCAAATATACTTCTCTCTCTCATATATATATATATATATATATATATATATATATATAAAATATATATATATATATATATATATATATATATATATATATACATGTATAGACTGATAGATACATATATAGACAGATAATTGAAAATGACTAACACATCAAACTGAAGGCTTATGAAAATGCAAAACTTTCAAAAAATCTACAATTTCAGAACATATGTACTTATAGCTCTAGTTTTCCTCAATTTACCATATTTATATATTTACATTTAACTCACTTAAACTGCATTTCAGTACATATTCAGATATAGTTGTGTAATTCTTTCTTATCTTTTATTCATAATAAACTTACCTGAGAATTCAATAAACTCTGTGCAGGCTTAGCGCAAAACCTACACAGAGTTTACATGTTAGCATGGTGAGCAGCAGCACTAATTGTATATGCATGGTGCTCATCACGTTTAAACATAAACAAACATGGATAAACCATGGAAAGCAATATGGACAACAGCAGACATGTAAACTTGTTTACCTATGGGCAAACTAGGTCTGCATGTTTGCGTGAAACTCCGCAATGATTGCCAGGGTTATTAATAAAACAATGTATATAGTTCCAACACATTACATGACAGTGTATACATTGCAGAGTATTGTGAAAACCTGTTTCAGGCATACTGAACAAAAGTTGTGCAAATGGTCAGTAAAGGCACATAAACTGCATTATAAATAATCAATCAGGGAAAGTGTGTGTATTGAATTGGAACACACAGATGAATTGAGGCTCTCAATAAAAATCTACCCAAACAGCAGAAACTTGACCACCACAACACAACACTAATCATGAGATGCATAACTCTCCTAAACAGTGTGCAACTCAACCAAAGTCCCTAAGGCAAAACAGTATGCCCAACACACTAGTCATATGTGACTCGATAGTGAGGTACACTAATGTCTCACTCACTAGGTTGAATAAGGCGAAAGTAACAGACAAGCTGCCTATTAGGTGCCAGGATCCACCACATAATGCACGCACTAAGGCCCCTCAACAACAGGGACAAATATGACTCTGTCATTGTACATGTGAATGTGAATGCCCTAAGAAGTACCTCTGTGGACTACATGAAAAGAGACATGCAGAAGCTCTCGGATCATGTAGCCCAGATGGGTATGATCCTAGCCCTGAGCAGCATCCTACCATCACCTAGAATGATACTACAGTACAAGCAGAAAATGATTGATTTAAACAATTGGCTAAGTTTCTGGTGTCATTCTAAGGAGATCCAGTATCTGTCTGCCTGGGATGACATGATTGACAGACCTCAATGCTTTGGCAGAAATGGCCTGCATCTGTCATCCCTGGGCTTCTGGATACTGGCCAAGGCTCTTGCCACCCCTATAGTGCCTTTTTTAAGCAGTGTTCCAAAGACCAAATTACCACTATAACAGCTACAAACAAATGTAATCTGAGGGTCATGCTGCTCAGTGCTAGAAGGCTCAATCTCAAAATGCACTCACTCGAAGCACTCCTTAAAATGGAGAACATAGACATTTGTGCTGTAACAGAGACCTGGTTCAAGGCAGCAGAAAGCACCCCTGCACTAGGAGGCTATAACTCATTCCACACCTTTTGGCCCCAGAACTTGGACCAAAGCTCCAACGGTGGTGGTGTTTCCATATTCATAAAGGATGCACACAACTCCAGACTGGTAGCCCAACATAAAGCATCAGAAATACTTCAGTTGCAGCTAACTTTGGGTAAGACAGTGATTCAGGTTGTAGCCTGCTATGGGTCCCCAACCATGTCCCAAGACTCAGACTCCATGTTCCTAAGTACCCTGGAGAATATTAGGGTCCAACCTAACACTCTCATACTGGGCAACTTCAACTACCCCTCCATTAATTGGGAAAACTACTCATGTACCAATACACTTGCCCAACGTTTCCTGGAATTCATTAATTATAATGCCATGGACCAGCTCGTTCTTACCCTCACTAGAGTTAGCAACATCCTTGACCTGGTCATTACTAACATGGCCATCCATTGCTCTACACCAAAAGTCAACTCCTCCCTGGTTAGAGCCGAACACAAACTAATCACCTTGGAAATCCACATCCCTAACACCCCTGCAAAGGTAACCACCATGGAAAACTTCTTGAAAGCTAACTTTGGACTCCTAAAAACAAAGGTGGCTAACTTCACGACACCTATGCAAATGGAGAATAGTTGCATGACTGCCGAATCATACACCAATGCACTGTACAAACACGTACACAAATGCATGGATCTCGCCATACCCAATAGAACCAAGATGCTCTCCTCCAACAATAGGAAGCCAATCTGCTGGTCCCCTGACATAGACAACCACAATGCCTTCTATAGTTATGTAAAGAATCTCCATGGCAATATCTATATTTGCTCTGAGCTACTGCACATTGGTACCTCTTATACTGAGCCAACAGATATTGCCAATATACTGGCCTACAGAGTCAGTGCCAACTTTACCCCCCCCCCCCCAAGGACCAATCAGAATGCCAGTAGATTGCCAGGCACCCAGTATTACTGCTGCACAGGTTAAAACATCACTGTCCAAAGCCAAGTATACAGCTTCTATGGGACCTGACAATATCCCTGACTGTGTTCTACATGAACTACAGAGTGAACTGGCACCTCACCTGTGTGCCCTGTTCAATCACAGCCTCACCTCAGGCTTTGTCCCTACTGAATGGTGCATTGCTACAGTCATCCCTCTCCACAAAGGAGGAGAGACTACAGACTCTGGGAACTATTGCCCCATTAGCCTAACAAGTCTGATATGCAAAGCTATGGAATGCATCATCATGGACCTAATAAACAAGGATATAGGGAATCACCAAATTCTGAATTCCACACAGTTTGGTTTTGTGAAGGATAGATCATGCCTGCTCAACTTGGTCGACTTATATGAGTCAGTCACCAGAGCAGTGGATGAAGGCAAGGTGGTTCATACAGCCTACTTTGATCTGACCAAGGCCTTTCATACCATTCCCCACTCAGGAATCATAGAAAAACTCACTAAGCTAGGCATCAACACCTATATCACTTCATGGGTTGCAAACTGGCTCACAGATAGAACCCACAGTGTGAAAGTAGCTGACTTCAAGTCAAACTGCTGACCATTCATGAGTGGTGTCCCACAGGATTCGGTCCTGGGTCCTCTCTTGCTTGGTATCTACTTCTCTGAAGTCCAGGCCAACATGAAGGGACACTGGCTGACAAAGTTCACAGACGATCGCAAGTTGAGAGCTATTATTAACTCCCCAAGTGATGTTGACAATGTACTGAAAGGCCTCACTGAGACCAACGACTGGTGTCAGAACCATGGCCTTAATCTCAATGCCAAAAGATGTGTCATCATCCCCTTTGGGAAAAACCCAGTTCCCATGAATTACCACATCGATGGTAGTCCACTGAACACAAAAGGTGTTATAAGAGATCTGGGAACACAGGTTGACAGCAACCTCTCTTTTGACCACCACATTGCCACTGTGGTCAGAAAGTCCTTCTATGTGGCACATCTCATTACTAAGGGTTTTGCATCCAGGAAGAAAGAGGTCATTGTCTCCTTCTACTCTTCCCTCATTAGGCCAATCAACAAGTAAAATGCCCTATTTGGCATGTACCTCACTAGACACCTGCAACAACTGGAGAGGCTGCAAAAGTACCTTACAAAGAGGATCCTAGGTCTTAAACACTTGTCCTATATGGACAGACTCAAAACACTCCAACTAGTCTCCGTCTCATATCACCTACTTAGAGGCAATCTCTGCTTGGCTTACAAAGCCATGTCTGACCCAGCTCTGTTAGAAATGCTGCATCTAAAGAAATCCCAATCCCTGCACACCACACACTTTAGAGACCTCAACCTCATTACCACAATCAACAGAACATGCTGGAGTGACAGGTTCATAACCCAGAGACTGCCCATGCTATGGAATAGACTTCCCATAATTGTCAAACAGAGCACCTCACTTAGCCTTCTTCAAGAGAAATCTTGATGAGTGGATGGGAAATAGAAAATTCACCCTGGGGATCAATCGAGTGGCTCTGCTCTACAGAGGCACTAGGAACTAAGGTCGTGTGGCCAGGGTAATCCTTTGGACTAGACTTGTTAAGGCTCCAGGGCCATTAGCCTAGTACACATCTATGAATCTATGAATTGTAGAAATGAACACAGGGAAAAAGGACAGGTGAAATATGTTAATGTGCAGCAGATGAGGGCATGCCAATGAAAACAGTTGTAGCATGAACACTAATCACATATCAACATAATACAGTATGAGCTGCACAGTGAATGTATTTGTGGAATGTGCCATCACCCAGGATGATGCCACAATATAAACAAGAAATGATCGATGTGAGGATATCAGATATTGTTATATGTGCTAGTATGACTGGCTGAAGTTTTGTAAATAATTGTAAATTACCCTGTGTTACATATGCTTACCAGCATAACTAGCTATAATTTTGTAAATAAGTTATTGTCTTTTGATTATCAGTCTGATTTATGTAAGATGTTTGAATGTCAACCACTGTTCTTCTGGATGGCCAAATGTACATGTTTTTTAAGAGAATTCTGAATGTATGTTATACCAGAGTCAGCTGACCTATATGTGATGTCATTGTGTGCCAGGGCAGGAAGAATAGAATTTCTGATATGAGACAGTAGAATTCTCATTGAAGCTTTCTGTTACTTTAAAAATAATCTGCTATAAAAGCAGGTTCTGAGTCAGTTGTTCAGTAGTTGTTTTCCAGAGCTGTTCAGCAGTAGTAGTCCTGTTGTTTCGAGAGTAGTTGTTACAGTCACTGAGGACAGACAACAGCCTGGAGTGTGGACATAATTCCTCATCTTGCCTTGCAGAAGTAAGAGTATAATCTTGCCTTACTGAGTTATTTAGATTAGATAGGGACAGTTAATCTTCAGATAGTCAGGGGACTACAGCTAGTTAGGTAGAGGGTTTCTAAAATCAGATAAAAGCTATCCTACAGTGTTGTTTTCATATTTCCTGTGTGTAAAACTCTGTTGTTTATTGGAATCAGTTATTCAGTATTTACAAGTTTTAAATCCCTTTAATATTAAATATGTTATCATAGGATCATAGGCGGTTACTAGGCTAATGGCCCTGGTGCCCTTAGAAGCCTAGCCAAAAGTTTATCCCCCAAAATAAACCTCAGTCATCACCTGTTGCCCCTGTCAATGAAGGACACAGGTGGAACCCCTAGGGTGAACTTGTGGTCTTCCATCCAATCATCAAGGTTGCTCTTAAAGAGGGTCAGTGGGGTACTTTGACGTGTTTGGGAAGTCTATTCCAGAGATGGGGCAGCCTCTGGACGACAAACCTGTCTCTCCAGCAGGTTATGTTAATGTCACATACTAGGTTCAGGCCTTTTGAGTGGGTAGTGCATGAGGAGTTAGACTGATGGATATGGAGCATCTATAGTAGGGCAGGGTCCGAGATTGCCTTGTAGGCGAGACATAGATCACCCCTGAGCAATCTGTGTGATACCGAGTAGAGTGATAGTGATTTAAGCCTGTCTGCATTGGACAGGTGTTGGCGGCTATGTTTTCTCTTTGTGAGGTATTTCAGTGGCCTTTCCAGTTGATACAGATGTTTGGAGAGGTACATCCCAAATGGGGCATTATAGCCAATTATTGGTCTAATGAGGGTGGAGTATAGAGAGGTAATAACCTCCTTTTTTCTGTATGCAATCCCTTTACTTATGAGATGAACCAAGTAAAAGGCTTTTCTGACCACTCCTGCTACATGATGGTCGAATGTGAGGTTGTTATCAACCTGATTGCCTGGGTCTCTCACCATAGGTTGTGTGCTTAGGGGGTTGCCATTGATGTGGTAATCAGTAAGAGTCATGTTTTTGCCGAATGGTAGAATGACACATTTTTTTGCATTTAGCTTGAGGCCATGTCTTTGGCACCAGTCATTAGTTGCTGTGAGACCCTCTTGCAGTATGTTAACATTGTTTGGGGAGCCAATGGCAGCACCCAACTTACAGTCGTTGGCAAACTTGGTCAGCCACAGGCCTTTTCTCTTTGCCTGTACCTCTGAGAAATAGATGCCAAACAGTAGGGGTCCCAGGACAGATCCCTGGGGAACTCCACTAGTAACAGGTCTGCTGTCATAGGTGGAGGTGCCTATTTTGATTTTGAGGGTCCTGTCAGTGAGCCAGTTGGCCACCCACCTGATGAGATAGGGATTTACACCAAGTTGTGTTAAATTTTCAAAGATGTCCAAGTGGGCGGATTGTGTCAAAGGCCTTGGCCAAGTGAAGTAAGCTGTATGCATTGATTTTCCCTCATCCAGGACCTTGGCGACAGTCTCAAAGAAGTCAACCAGGTTCAACAGGCCTTTGATTAATCTGAACTGGGTGGGGTCAAGTGGTTAGAGATAGCCCATGTCCTTGTTAGATCCATAATAATACACTCCATGACTTTACAGATCAGACTTGTCAAGATAATGGGATGATAGTTTCCAGGGTCAGTAGTGGCACCACATTTGTACAAGGGGATGACAATGGCGGTTCTCCACTCTACTGGAATGAAGCCAGTACTTAGGCTGTGTTTGAATAGGGCGCTCAATGGTGAAGCCAGTTCTTGCTGGAAATGGTGCAGAATACATCCTGGGATACTACCAGGACCCATGGAAGCTGTGTTTTTGCCTTGGATAGGGCCTGTAACACTTGCTCTATGGAGATGTGAGGTGCGGGACAAGTATCGAGGATGTCAGAAGGGCCTTTGTGGGGGACAGGGGTGGCGAAGTTTGCACTGAACCTATCTGCAAACAGGTTGGCGAAGTCAACAGGATCAGTGTAAGTGATACTGTTAAGTACTAATTCGGAACAAACCTGGGCTTTGCCATGGAGGTTCCTGATGTAATTGAAGAAGACTTTATGGTTTCCCTTTGTTATGGAGGCTAGTTTTGATTCATAATTAGCCTTGGAGGTTTTCACTAGTGATCTAATTTGCTTGTTGAGGTTAAAGAGGGAGTTTTTCCAATTTGGAATTTGTTCCCTTTTACCCTTGGACAACAGTTTCTTCCTTTTGTTGTAAAGCCTGTTGATAGTGGATGTCCACCGTCCTCGAGGAGCAGGTTTTAGTTCTATTGGGTATGGCTGAGTCCATGCAATTGCACAGGTGCTTGTAAACTGCATTGGCGTACTGTTCAGCATAGTTGTCTGCATCCTCTGGGGAGGGGCGGTGGTATGCAACTACAGATACCCTCTCTTAGGAAGTTGTAGTCAGCGTTTGAGAAGTTTTTCAGCTTGATTTCGGCTGGGGGATTTGGTGGGATAGAAACTTTGAATGAGACAGTCCAGTGATCTGATATAACCAGGACAGGACATACTATGGGAGTGGTGCAGTGGTCACCCATGTTGGTAGAACCAAGTCCAGAATGTTATCTCACTTTGTGGGGGATGAGACGAGCTGATCTATTGTGTTGAAGTCAAGGAATCGTTAAGACAGTGCATTAGTGTAAGAATAGTTCACCCAGTCTATGGTGGGGTAGTTTTACTACCTCTTACTGTTGCTGGTTAATTAGTGAATACTTTTAATAGCTTGAGAGTGTTTATGCTTATTGTGATAACACCAGGACTACTCTGAAAAGCTTTACTGCTTGGGTTACATGCTACCATTTGTATCAATATCTATTTTACCCAATATAATTGAACACTCCTTTTGAAGAGTATTGTGGTATTTGACTGGTGGCAGCCATTACCTTGTAATTTGGGAAATGGGACACAGCAGGTAAATCTGTGTCAGTCTTTCCCAAGAGCATGTGTATGTGTGAATGTCAGATATATAAGAGTGAGTGTGTCAGATACCAAGAATTGGGACACAATCCACTGCAGTGGTTGGTGTGGAGACTCATTTGGGGACCTGGAGTGCAGCATATAGTCCATTCCCAGGTTTGGAGCCTATTCCCAGTGTACTCTTAGGGGAAATTTTGTATTTCAATCCTGATTTTAGTGACCCTCCCTTACCGGAGATAGTGGTGAGGATTGAGGCTCCTTAGTTACTGCCCATGGGAAAAGAGATTTTGTCACATATTGGTGCCTAAAGTGTGATACTGTAATTGAGCTTTAGTAGCCTGTGGGTAGTTGTCACCGAGGTGTGCACTCTCAACAGCCACAAGGTAAACATACAGTGTTTCATTGAAACAACATTAGTCAGTTTAGTCAGGGACAGCAGGAAACGATGTCAGCTGAGGATTATACCAAGCTGAGAGGGAGCCAGCTGCAAACAGGCTTATTAAAACACTACTATGTAGAACAAAAAATGTAGGTCATGGCTAAAAAAGAACTGTTTATTTTAAGTAGCAAGTGCTTTTGTTCATCAACAATCAATGAACTTCTTCAGACATACTTAATAATGATCATCCCCTCTCTTAAATAATTGTCTGCAGTCATATGAGAAATCTAACCAGCTGGCCAAGGTGTGTGAAGCCAAATGACTGGTGCATGCCAACCTGGCTAAGGAAGCAAAGAGTTTAGCCTTAGTCATAGCCACAGAGCAGAGCAGCAGCTCAGAGGATATCCAGTTTGACGTTGGGGATAAACAGTCTTCCGAGACACAACAGATCACGTTTTCCTCAACGGACTTAAAAATTCATTTGTAGTTAAGGAGACTTGAAATGGAGACTGAAGAGAGACTGCGATGTTTGGAGGCTGAGGAGAGGGAGAAGCAGGGTCAGCATCAACTGGAAACCAAATGTTTGGAAATGGAATCAGCAGTGAGACTGCAGAGTTTGGTGACCAAGCACCAGGAGATGGAAGCTGAAGAAAATCAGAGGCAGAGACAGTATGAAAAGGAGCTTCTTACACTTTGATAGGGTCACGGAGAAGGGAATCGATGAAACTTAGAAGCCATAGAGGTCAGTAAACATTTTCCTCAGTATAGGGAGGGAGATGACTTTGATAGTTTTATTTATATGTTTAAGAGGTTATCTAAACAGTATAATGTTAACTGAGGGCTCTGGGTATGGTTTCTGACCCCGTTACTCCATGGTAGAGCTGTTAATGCAATTTATAAACTATATGATATTGATTTTTTTGAATTACAATAGTGTAAAACAATGTTTACTTCATAGTTTCAAATTAACCCCTGAAATGTATAGAACAAAATTTGTGAATATAGACACAAGGCAAATGAAAGTGTATGTGATTACATCGCTGATTCAGGGAGGCTCGTGCTATTGGGCTGCAGAACTGCAGTTCCCCAGCTGTAAACAGAAAAGAAAAGAAAAGTAAAAAAGAAAAATAAAAGTAAAAAAAGAAAGAACACAAACGCGAGTCCTGGAATGTCGCAACGGCATTTCCCGATATTCAGACTGGTTCACCAGCAGTCTGAAGCATGCGCTCAGAATCTGGACTGCTGTTGTGACAGTCCAGATTAAAAAGACAGCATTCAACAGCAGAGATCCCAGAAGTCTATGCAGTTACAACTGCATAGACTGCAAGGCGATCAGAATGCAATGTCGGCAGGCTAGGTAACAGCTTGCTCTCGCGGGAAGGGGAAGGACTTGCTCTCTCTCATGGGTTTTACTGCAGGAATGGACAAACTTGGATTTTACTGCAGGAAGGAAGGAAACAGACTGTGTCTGTGTGTGTGTGTATGTGTGTGTGTGTGTGTGTGTGTGTGTGTGTGTGTGTGTGTGTGTGTGTGTGTGTGTGTGTGTGTGTGTGTGTGTGTGTGTGTGTGTGTGTGTGTGTGTGTGTGTGTGTGTGTGTGTGTGTGTGTGTGTGTGTGTGTGTGTGTGTGTGTGTGTGTCAGATGGTACTTTGACCATAAATGTGGGTGGTGTGGCAAGATATATTTGTAATGCCGGGGAAGGAACTGAAGAGTGGAATTCAGGGGTGGTATTATATGTTTGATCTGTGTGCTGGGTATAGGACTTGCACAGAGTGGGGGCAATGGTACATGTTGTGTTATATGAGGCCAATGGGTTTGCAGTTGATGGGGGTGATGATAAAGTACATCTCTGATTAAAGCAGGCGTACAGCGACACTAGCATTATCTTGCTTTCCATGACTGTGCTTGTAATGATTGAGCAGTGGATGATAGTCTATAGTTTCATTTTGTTGTATGTCCTGAATATTCATTCAGTATGACTTAGGCATCATTATATGTATTCATAGTGTTCTATGGGTTAGGACCTTGTCTGATCTGTTTCCGGCCATAAAGACTTGCCCCATGTTATGTGAGATGCTTTGTGAATCTTTCTCAGTAACAGTAAGCCAGTAATTAGCATTCCAACTGATGCTTTTTGCCTTTATTTCTCCTGTTAGGTTGCTTTATGATAATGTCTCTTTTCTAGAAAATGGTTCAGTGAGTGCTGATTTTTTCAGGCTATATAAGACTGATGAGAATGATGTTTGTGACTCCTAAGATAGAGATCTTCTTGTAACCTTTGAAGATAAAAGAATAAAAAATAGTTGGGGCTGTGTGCCAAGTAACACTTGAAAGCCAGTAAAAAATGAATACTTCAATAACATCTAAATAGGATGAGACATAAAAAAATGGCTCCCATCTGAATTACTGACTACGCATTTATCTGGAAATAAAAATCTGCGTTGTAAGTAGTTTGCTTTTATCAGAGGAGGAATGGAAAATCCATTTTCTCTGAGTGTCAGCCAGCAACTGATGCATCACTTTTTCCCCTCAAGGGCATGTGAAAAGTTCTGAATGAGTACCCAGCCAATAACAGATAATTTCCTTGTCTTTATCTCCGCTTACTACACTGGCTGTCCTGTTTATTTTCTGGTATTCATCCTTTCTTTAATGCAGATTTTATTAGCTTTTGTTAGGAAAATAACAAACAGAAAGAATATTACATAAAGCTGTGAAGAAGAGGCATAGCTTGGAGGGAGAAAGAGGCTGATGACCTTCATCTTACGTCATACCTTTGAACTTTCTTAAGTCTACTATGTTCAAACACTGAACTCATACTGTCATCTGTTGCATCTCTTCTGAGCCAAACCTCATTTTTCTGTCAGTATTACCACAATATAAGAGAACCTTGCTACAATGATTACAATAATCAATTTGGTGTGCTGAAGATGATCTGTGGCTTTCTCATTCCTTGTTTCCACATAGGCTGCATGATCTACAGTGCAAGTTGTGCTCATTCAAGTGACTGCTATAGCTACATGCACCTTCTGACCACACCTGTCACCTTTGGCTCTGTTAAAGTTCAGGGAAGGGAGAGGAACTATGACTATGCTGGCTTGTTAATTGAATTATTCCAGTCTATGTTGTTGCGTACTAGTCCTAATAAACTCAGTAGTCACTGCTATACTGGCCAGGGTGTGATGAGCACTGAAGGGGAAGACGTCATTTTAATTAACATTTTAATGTCATTTGTTATTTATTTATTCATTTATTGGTCTTTTCCCTCACTTTATTTTAGTAGCTGTTCTCTTAGGTTAATCAGAGACTAGCTGCAGACATGTGCACACATGAATTTCCTCTCAATGAATGCACACAGATACATTATTTGATTCAGTACAAGGATTATTTTTGTATCAATGTGAAAAGTATCCATTTTTCTTTGAAAATGATATGCAAAAATTATGTTTAACAAATTTAACAATGACACAGAATGAAAAGAAACATAATTACAGACAGTACATACACAGATACATACACACACGTGCATATACGCACACTTGATACACACATACACACACAAGGAAGAAATGTCAGCAACTTGAAGAATGTAAAAGATTTTAATGGGATTATTTGTAAGTATAAGGGTGGCAAAATGGATTAGTGTTCAGCAGTTCTGACAAACATTGCTGGAGGAGACTTTGCATGTTCTGTGCCCCCCACACCTCCCTACCTTTATATATCAACTCCAGGGTCGCACGACATTGGGGAGGGGAACAAATCCCTGTTAATTGCCATGAATACTGGTTTTTGATCAAATGTGCTGTCGATCAAATGAGTTTCGATCAAATATGCTCTCGATCAAAAGTAGTAGATATATATATATATATATATATATATATATATATATATATATATATATATATATATATATATATATATGGATCTACCTTACTAGATCGACATGTTAAAAGACCGAAAACGACTTCACCGATGCCAGAAGATCGACAGTTCACAAACACGAGAGTTCACAAACACGACACCTCATACACTCGACACATCATACGAACAAACAAAACAAATCCCTATCCAAAACCCACACACAACACAAGCACACCAAAATCCTTACAAACCAACACTAACCCATACATACACAACTATCTACAACCCTAACCCAAACCCTACCTAAGGTCCGTCACTATCACACACTCACCCAACCCGGCGCCTAACCCTAACTCACTTATCCCACCCTACCCCTACACACCGCCAACATCGCACACTTACCTTACTGCACCCTTACCCAACCCGCCCTAACCCTAACTCACTTATCCCATCCCTACCCCTACACACGCCAACATCGCACTTACCTTACTCGCACCCTTACCCAACCGCGCCTAACCCTAACTCACTTATCCCACCCTACCCTACACACGCCAACATCGCACACTTACCTTACTCGCACCCTAACGTCCGTCACTACGCATACTTACACATCCTTTCCCCATCGCAGTGTTCTCAGCGTCGGTGTCTTCCTCCGTCGGTCTTCTGCCTTGTCGATCTTCTGGCGTCGGTGAAGTCGTTTTCGGTCTTTTAACATGTCGATCTACTCAGGTAGATCCATATATATATATATATATATATATATATATATATATATATATATATATATGTGTGTGTGTGTGTGTGTGTGTGTGTGTATATATTTGCAGGGGTTTCTGATTTCCTTCTACATTCCAAAGACTCAAATATAGTTTAACTAGTGAGTCTTTAAAATACCTGCATGCATGTGTGTGTCTCTGTATGTACTGTATGTAGAGATATTTCTTTTTGGTCTGTGTGTGTGTGTGTGTGTGTGTGTGTGTGTGTGTGTGTGTGTGTGTGTGTGTGTGTGTGTGTGTGTGTGAAATGCTCCATTTAAATATACCTGGTGGCTCGTGAGAATTCATGAAATATACTGGTGGCTAGACTCAAACCCTGTACCTAAGGAGTATGAAATAAGAGCTTGAATTCCCTATCCACCACCACTTGTGAAATTTTTGCCTCATATTTTTGTTCTTGTGAAATTTGTGGTTTTCTGGATTTTTAATTCACTAAATAATGACAGGCATTTGAATTTTATACTTCATATTCTTCAGAAAGTACATGGTAACACAAAACCTTTTATTCTAGCAATTTTCTGTTTATAAAATCAATATTTGAAATTTGTTCCTATTTTTGGGGTTGTATTCCCCCATTATTGGCTTTGTCTCGGTGTTTTGTGCTAAGAGGTTGAGAGATATGGTGAGAACTGAATCCACTAAATGATAGCCATTTAAGTTTCAATTTAGCTGGGATTCAAGAAACTGCTGATTTGGCATAGTGGTATGTTGCTCTGACTGTAGTGCACATGGTCCAGGGGCCAAGACTTGGCAGTGAAATGCATTGTTGTAATACAGCATTTAATTCTAGCAACTTTCCAAAATTATGCAAGCAATAGGTTCATGGGTACATAGGTAAGTACTAGGCTATCTGCCCAAAGGCATTTATAAGCCTAGCCAGAATGTGTTGGCTTTCACCACCCCCTTAGATTGGTTCCCTGTGCCTCTGTCCAGCAGAGCAACTGAAGTGATCCCCGGGATAAACTTTCTGTTTCCCATCCACTTGTCTAGGTTTCTCTTGAAGAGTGTTAGCGAGGAGCTCTGCCTAATGTAGATTGGAGTCTTGTTCCAAAGCATGGGAAGTCTCTGGAACAGGAATCTATCCCTCCAGCATGCCCTATTTATTGTTGTAGTGAGGTTTAGATCCCTAGAGTGTGCGGCTTTAAGGGATATGGTTTTCTTTAGGTGGAGCATGTCCATCATTTCTGGGTGCTTTGTATGTCAGGCAGAGATCACCTCTGAGTAGGCAGTATGCAACCAAGTACAGCTGGAGTTTCTTCAGTCGAGCTGCATAGGGCATGTGCTTGAGGCCAGTGATCCTCTTGGTGAGGTACTTCTGTTGTCTTTCCAGTTGTTGCAGGTGTCTTTTAAGGTACATCCCAAATGGGGCATTGTACTCTATGATGGGTCTGATGAGTGATGTATAGAGGGGCCCAATGACCTCTTTCGATCTGGATGCAAACCCTTTTGTGATTAGGTGGGCCACATAGAAGGATTTTCTAACCACTTTGGCAATGTGATTATCAAAGGAGAAGTTACTAACTACTTGGGTCCCCAGATCCCTTATTACGTCTTCTGTATTTAGGGGACTACCACCTATGTGGTAGTTTGTGGGTACTTTGTTTGTTCCAAAGAGGATGACTATGCACTTTTTGGCATTTAGCTTGTGGCCATGATTTTGACACCAGGTATCTGTCTCAGTGAGACCATTTTGGAGGACGTCTGTGTCAGCTGGAGAGTCAGTTATAGCCCCTAGTTTGCAAATGTCTGTGAACTTGGTCAGCCATAGTCCTCCTGTGCTTGCCTGTACCTCTTTGAAATATATGCCAAACAGGAGAGGTCCTAGGACTGAGCCCTGGGGAACGCCACTTGTAACCGGTTTAGAGTCGGACCTAGCTCCCACAACTCTCATAGTGTGGGTTCTGTCCATGAGCCAGTTGGCAACCTATCTTGTGATGCAGGGGTTTATGTTCAGGCTGGTGAGCTTGTCTATAATACCAGAATGGGGAATGGTGTTGAAGGCCTTTGTGAGGTCTAGGTAGGCTGTGTGTGCCACCTTTCCCTTGACTATAGCCTTGGTAACTGTCTCAAAAAAGTCCACCAGGTTTAGGAGGCATGATCTGCCCTTAAAAAAAGCCGAACTGGGTAGGGTCCAGTGTTTGGAGGTTCCCAATTGTCTCTGTTAATAAGTTCCATGATGATGCACATCCTTGCAGACCAAGCTAGTCAGGCATATAGGGCGATAGTTCCCTGGGTCTGTTGTGACTCTACCTTTGTGGAGTGGAATAACAATTGCTGTGTGCCACTCTATGGGTATGTAGCCTGTGGAGAGGCTGAGTTTGAACAGTTGTTTAAGTGAGGGGTTAGTTCGTCTTTGAGCTCATGTAGGATGCAGCTTGGGACACCGTCTGGTCCCATTGATGCAGTGTTTTTGGCTTTGGAGAGGGCTGTTTTAACCTGAGTGTCTGTGATTTCAGGGGCTCTACATTCTACTGGTATGGTTATGGGCCCTTTTGGGAGTGAGAGGGGGGTGAAGTTTGCACTGAACCTGCCTGCCAGGATGTTGACAATATCGGTCGGTTCAGTGTATTTTGTGCCATTCTGCACTCACTCTGAGCAGATCTGAGCATTGCCACTTAGATTTTTGACATAGCTAAAGAATGCCTTGTGATTATCTTTGGAGTCCTTGGCAATATTTCTTTCAAAGCTAGACATGGATGATTTTATGAGGGATCATAGTTTCTTGCTGATACTGGTCAAGGATGTCTTCCCTTCTTGGGATTTTACTCTTTTCTGTACTAGTTTCCTCCTTCTATTGTATAGCTTGTTTATGGCAGGGGTCCACCAGACTGGTTTCCTTTTCTTGAAGGAGTGAGTCTTGGTTTTGCTTGGTTTAGCATGATCCATGCATTCTTGTAGGTGCCTGTAGAATGCATTAGTAAAGGATTTTGCAGCTTGGACAGCATTATCCTTTAGCATGGTGGCTTTGAAACTTCCCACCTTGGTCTTAAGTAACGTGAAGTTTGCATTTGAAAAGTTTTTCACAGTGGTTTCCTTGACCGGGGGTGGGGGTGAAATGTGGATATCCAGAGTGATTTGTTTATGGTCAGATCTAACCAGTGAGGGGTTGACCTCTGGTGTGGAACACCGGTCGCCCATGTTGGTGATGACCAGGTCCAATATGTTGTCACCTCTGGTGGGAGTGTTGATCAGTTGATCCAGGGCATTTGAGTTTATAAATTCTAGGAAATGTTGGGCAAGGGAGTTAGTACTTGAGTAGTTCTCCCAGTTAATGTTTGGGTAATTGAAATCACCCAATATTAGGGTGTTTGGTAGGACCTTTATGTTTCCCATTGTTTCCAGAAATACGGAATGGGGGTCCTGAGACATGGTGGGTGATCTGTAGCAAGCTACAATTTGAATTGCAGTTCTTTCCCATTGTTAGTTGCATGTGGATGATCTTTGAAGCATTGTGCTGTGCTTCTAACCTGGAGGTGTAGGTATCCTTGATGAATATGGATATGCCCCCATCTTTTGTATTTCGGTCCGGGTTCTGTGGCTAAAATGTATGGTATGAATTGTAGCCTATTAGTGCTGGGGTGCTCTCTGGAGCCTTAAACCAGGTTTCTGTTACTGCACATATATCAATTTTCTCCATGCTGAGGAGTACCTTGAGTGCATGAATTTTGAGGTTTAGACTTCTGACATTGAGTAGCATTACCCTCAGTTTTCGTTACTTGTGCTATTTATGGCGGTGGGTTTGTCTTTTGAACCTTGCCTAAAAAAGGCACTATGGGGGTGGCAAGAGCCCTGGCCAGTATTGGAAAGCCTAAAGGTGACAGGTGCAAGCCATCTCTAGAGAAGCAGTGTGGCTTGTCGAGCATGTCATCCCAGGTGGACAGACACTGGATCCCCTTTGAATGACACCAGAAACTTAGGCAATTGTTGAAATTGATCATTTTTTTCTTTATATCATGGTATCATTATTGGTAAGGGTAGGATGCTACTCAGGGTCAGGGTCATACTGGCCTGGGCTACATGATCAGAGAGCTCTTCCATGTCTCTTTTCATGTAGTCCAGGGGGGGTACAGCTCAGGTCATTCACACCAACACGGACAATATCAGAGTCATATTCGTACTTGTTCTGGAGTGACCTGAGTGCTTGTGGTATATGGAGGATCCTGGCACCATACAAGCAGCTAATAGTAACCTTCTTCTTGTTTAACCTAGTGAGTGGGACATCAGTGTGCCTAACTATAGAGTCACCTATTACTAGTGTGTTGGGAATGCTATTTTGCCTTAAGGGCTGTGATTGTGTGGCACACTGGTTTTGTGAAGTATGTGTTTCATGGTTTGTGTTGGGGGGGTGCAGGTTGCTTGGATGTCTGCCTTGCAGGTCTCTGTTGCTTTTGCAGATTTTTATTTAGAGCCTCCGAGTATGTTTTTGTGTATTTATGTGTGTTTTCTGCCAGTGCTGGTTTAATGGGTCTGTGTGAGACTGGTGGTGTGAAGCAAGTATTTCCCTTCTCCTCTTGACTGTCTGATCCAGTCTTGGGTTGAGAGTGCTTAGCCGCTAGTTTGGCTGTATAATTGCATCTCTCGTATGTATTAGTGTTTGGTGGTAGGAGGAGAGGGTTGTCTGTGTACATGAGGCAGTTGTAACATTGCCTCGGAATGTCCAGATTCACCGGTTGGACTGGAGAGTACACCTGAAACTGCCCTTTGGACATGCCTGGATAGTTACAGTGAACTCTTTTACTGATTGGCTGGTAAGGTCAAATAGAGATCCTTGTCCTTTTGTACAGTATAGGGGGGTCTAGTGCTAGGGTTTTTAAGTGCTTGCTATAAGTTTTGAGCAAGTGCCAGGCTGAGAAATAAATGGTTTGAGTGCTTAAGTTGAAAGTTTGCCTAGTTCCAAGGGGAAAAACTGAAGAGGAGACTTTGTGGAGTCGGGAATAGTTATACCCTAGCTAACCGGCGCTGCCTGGCATGCAAAACTGGGCAAATGCAGTTTTTATAGCAGGGAAATGAAAGAGGTAGAAACTAGCCCAAAATGGCCAATAAACTATTAATTTCTGGGCTGAAACCACTCCTCCAGGGACAGAAAGGCTGCTCAAAGCTCCCCTCTTTCACAAGTGAACAGAGAAACTTCCTTCTATCCAAGCAAGTTATGGGAAAACACAGAGACTTGTAACACAGTCCTGAATTCAGCACTAACCTGAAAACTGGACTATACTAGCTTAGAAAGGTAGGAAACAAGTATATACATTTTTTTTCAGAAAATAAAACAGATACAATAAAAAAAACACTTTAAATGCACAGAAAAGAATACTTATTGTTATATATCTCAGATCATAGTTGTAGTCAATGCCCCTAGTAATAAAGTAGAAACAAACACAAATACAGTAAAAGCAGATGAATAAAGTGGAATTATATATATATATATATATATATATATATATATATATATATATATGTATAACAATAGAAAATGAACAAACTGATTAAAACATGTTACCCAATTAACCCGAAAAAAGCTCAAAACTGAGCCCTGTTCCAGCAGTCTTCAATCATACAAGTTCTAACTGCACACTCCTGGCACTAGGGTGCAGGGGAACCTTCTCCAGAAAAAATGGCCTGGATCAGTGCTCAAGTTATACAAACAAAGCTAGATTCAGCAGGCCTGTATCTGGTCTATGCTACAGCAACAATGCGCATCAATTTCAGAAAGAAACAGTTCAAGCAAGCAGGCACAATAAGCATGTGACCAGAAATTCCCAGCTCAGAAGGGCAGAATCCAGCCTCTCCTCCCACAAGAGTGCAGACCACAAACCTTCTTAATGTAGAATAACTGGCCTGAAGCCCAAGTGCTTAAACCAGAACTAATACACTTTTAGAATAGCAGACACTGAGCCTTCAATCAGCAATTCCCAGCTTAGAAGGATATAAGCTACATGTCCTGCCACAACAGTGCAGACCACAAACTTTCTTAATGTAAAACAACTGGTATGAAGCCCAAGTGCTTAAACCAAAAGACTTAGAATAACAGTTACAATTTAATCAGACTACTACCAAGCAGTAATAAATGCAGCAGAATAAATAAAATTGAGTACTTTTAAGAAGAGGCAAAAGCAAAATAAAGTAGGAGGAAACACAAATACAGTAAAAGCAGATGAATAAAGTGCAATTTTATTTATTTATTTATTTATGTATTTATTTTTTGTTAGTAAAGTCCAAGGAGAGAGGAAGGAAGAACCTAAGTGGGTTGGCCTTTTCAAATCTTCTCTCTGTATTATGTAGAGTGAACACTAGACTCAGAATATGATCTCACTGTACTTGGTTAAGTGAGCAAATGAGATGGACAAGTCCTTAGTTTTTGGGCTTTTCTCCCCCGAAATAATTTTGTCTTTTTCCAGATTTCTTGTGCTTCAATGTTGAGAGATAGAGTTGAGTGTCGAGTATATTTTACAAGGAGCTGAGAGCTTGAAGAGAAGTTTAATACTGCTTATTCTGTGTCTGCTTGTATTGTTAATAGCAAAACAGGTAGTGTATTTGCTTTTGATGCAGAAGGCTGTGGGTTCTACTCCCACAGTTTATAGATGTATTACTGTACTGTATTGTACTTTTAAAGGTGGTGGATGCTGCAGTCCTGAGAATGCCCTCCTTGGCAGAGATACCTAGTAAAGATTAATCTGTTAGCAGTTTGCCATCCATTCCCTATTGCAGTATTACTAGCTTATCATTTGTTTAATGTAACATAGGCAATTTATTCCTCAATGGCAACAGGCTCTTTATTGATAGATGAAACAAAGAAATATAAAGTTGTTTGCTAGCAGCAACCTCTTCATTAGTTACAGATCTCTTTAATGTTGAATTATTTAGATAACTTTTACTTTTGCAGAGATTGTGCCTATTTACTGATACTGGTGGATTGTAGAAGTTGGAGTAGATTTTTATGCTGGAAAAGTTCTGAACTGGGCAGTTTTGTCATTATTGATGCATGCATTTTGTTTCATTGTTTACTGGAAAAATGTTCAAAACAATACATTTAAAATACCCTCTAACAGCCGTACAATTATACAAGGAATATAATTTAATGCAATCAGGAAGGTGTATCAAAGAACACATGTATGTTTCCTGTACAAGGGGCCTATGATTTGAAAACAGCCAAAAGTTAATCTTTATCTGCCACTGGCCAGATGTATTTTCTTTGAATGTAGGTTTCAATGCTGTTTCAATGAATGTGGGTTTCAAGGGCAGAGAGGTTATAATGCTAAGTCTATTTTCATTGTGAGACTGCGTTGCTTTGTTTATCCAATATCTATTAGTGTTTGTGCTGTAAAATGTAAAATAAAACTTTTAAATGAAATCAAAATCATCGTAGAAGTAAATCAGTTATGGTAAATGGGTCAGAATAGCCAAGTAATGAGACATTGGAATAGCTGCAGGGGGGAGGCCCCTTTCGACCATGATTTTGTGAGGTGGGAAGGGCAGCAAACTCAGACAGCTCCAGCTGAACTATACTTTTTAACTGTCCAGATTATTACAGAATTAATAGATTTTCACTTATTTTTGGTTTGTTCCTCATAAAATTTGTGGTTTTCTGGCAAATCATTTAGGAATAAAGTCACTAAATAATGACAGACATTCAGTTTCAGACTTCATACTCTTCAGAAAAATGCATGCTAAAGCAAGACCTGTTCAGCCAACTAAGTTTATACAAGAGCAATATTTAGTACTGTTTGTATGTTCCCCCAATATATTTGGCCTTGTCCAGATTTCCTGCATTAAGAGGATGAGAGGTACGCACAAATAAATCACTTTATAGAATTAGGTATATCCAAACCTCTCAACTGTCCTTGATTTTGGCTCAAAATATTGCTCTCCCACTAATAATTCCTCTGCAAAATGGCAAATTTTGAAGAAAACGTGGAGGGTTTACAATTAATAAATAATTGTAATGATCAGACTTATAGATTACTTTTAATTTCAGAAATGCATGTAGAGTCTCTTATTTTGTCAGCTGCTCACATTAACAGTACTAATATTAAAAAAGTGTCACTTCTTTGACAGGTTCCCAGTTGTATTGTGTGGCTATTTCATATTTTTGCATCACATTTTTGGTCTGTTTTTCATACAATTGTGGTTTTCTTGCAAATTAGTGGAAAATCATTAAAGATTGACGTTAGAAAATAATGACAGACATTTGAGTTTCAGATTTCATACCCTTCAGAAAATTCATACTAATGCAAGACCTACTATTCTACTATCTTTCTAAGTTTATAAAAGCAGTATTTAAAAAATGTCCTTATTTTTGGGCCTTTGTCCCACTTCTGTTTATGGCTTTGTCCAGATTTCTTGCTCTGAGGCTGAGAGGTATAACAAATGTGTCAGGGCCAGCACCATCAGCCAGAGACATTTCAAACTGTGACATACTTGTTGTACCCCACTCACCCATGTAGTGATTCTGGATGTTTCCAAGCAAGGCAAGGAGCAGTTATGCAGTGTAAGTGTGCAGAGTCCCCCCCCCCCCCATCCAAGGTAGACATAAGTACTACAGTGGCTTTTCATCTGTCCTTGATTTTGCAGAATGCTCTGGTTTTCTGTCATATTTTTATACTGTTGATTTATAGGTTCATAGGTAGGTACTAGGCTATCAGCCCAAGGGCCTAAGTAAGCCTAGCCAGCAAGGTTCCATAGCTTACACCACCCAAGAAAGTTATTTTCCTGTGCCACTGTTGAGCAGAGACACAAAAGTGATCCCCAGGGTGTATTTCCTATTTCCCATCCACTCATCAAGATTTTTCTTGAACAGTGCTAATGAAGAACTTTGCTTGGCATAGATGGGTAGCTTGTTCCAGAGTATAGGAAGTCTCTGGGACAGGAATCTATCCCTCCAGCATGTCCTGTTTATTGTGGTGATGAGGTGTAGGTCCCTAGATCATGTAGCTCGGAGGAATTGGGATTTCTTTAGGTGTAGCATGTCCAACAGCTCTGGGTTTGACATAGCTTTATATGTTAAGCAGAGATCACCTCAGAGTAGGCGATATGCTATGGAGTAAAGCTGGAGTTCTTTGAGGCAGTCAGCATAGGGCATTTGTTTGAGGCCAGTAATCCTTTTTGTGAGGTACTTCTGTGGCCTTTCCAGCTGCTGCAAATGTCTTGTGAGGTACATTCCAAAAGGGGCGTTGTACTCTATAACGGGTCTAATGAGTGATTAGTAGAGGGGGACAATAAACTCTTTGTACCTGGATGAGAATCCTTTTATGATGAGGTGTGCCATGTAGAAGGACTTCCTGACTACTGTGGCGATGTGACTATCAAAGGAGAAACTACTGTACACCTGGGTCCCAAGGTCTCTTATCATACAATCGGTGTTAAGTAGATTGCTGCCTATGTGGTAGTTCATAGGTACAGAGTTTTTACCGAAGGGGATGACACTGCACTTGTTGGCATTGAGCTTGAGGCCATGGCTCTTACACCAGGCATTTGCCTCAGTGAGGCCCTTCTGTAGGATGGCCACATCATTTGCGGACTTGACTATGGTTCCTAGTTTGCAGTCATCTGTGAACTTCATTAGCCAGAGGCCTTCTGTGTTAGCCTGTACTTCAGAGAAGTAGATACCAAACAGGAGAGGTCCCAGGATGGAACAGTGTGATACTCCACTTGTCACTGCTTTGAGGTCAGATTTGGAGTCTGCAACTTTTACAGCGTGGGTTCTGCCAGTGAGCCAGTTGGCAACCCATCTTATGACGTAGGGATTTATACCAAGTTTAGTAAGTTTAGCTATAATTCTAGAATGGGGGATAGTGTCGAAAGCCTTGGCGAGATCAAGACAGGCTGTGTGAATCACCTTACCCTCATCTATGGCTTTGGTGACTGCCTCAAAGATATCGAACAGTTTCAGGAGGCATGATCTGCCTTTCACAAACCCGAACTGGGTGGGATCCAGAGTTTGGAGGTTACCAATGTCTTTGTTTATGAGTTCCACGATGATACGTTCCATGGCCTTGCAGACCAGGCTCATCAGGCTAATAGATTGATAGTTCCCGGGATCAGTGGTGGCTTCCCCTTAGTGGAGTGGGATAACTGTTGCTATGCACCATTCAGTGGGCACAAAGCCTAATGCAAGGCTATTATTTAACATGGTGCTTAAGTGGGGAGGCAGTTAGTTCTGAAGTTCATGTAAAACGCAGCCTGGGATGTTGTCTGGTCCCATGGATGCTGTGTTTTTGGCTTTAGAGAATGCAGCTTTTACCTGCATAGTTGTGATTACAGGGACTCTGCATTCTTCCTGTATAGATATGGGTCCTTTAGGGGGTGGGGGGGGGGAGTAAAGTTAGCACTGAACCTATCTGCCAGGATGTTGGCAATATCAGTTGGTTCTGTAATTTCCGTGCCTTTGTGCTGTAACTCAGAGCAGATCTTACTTCTTATTCAGAAAATGCATGTCGTTGTAGTGCCTGTTGCTCTGTGTTTAAGTAGCAATGCTTTAATGACCATCAGGTAAGCTTGTCTGAGACTGTAAGATGCAAGTAAGCTTTAATAAGCATACTGTTAAAGAATTACCAACATTGAAAGTCTTTTTGTTGTTGCCATGCAGAGAATATTTACATAACTAGATGGAATATAAGCCTTAGGTATTGAAATGCATATGACAGTCATCATCTTCTTTCGGCTGTTCCCATTAGGGGTCACCACAGTGGATCATCTTTTTCCATTTCTTCCTGTCCTCTGCATCATGTTCTTTCACACCAACCGCCTGCATGTCCTCTCTCACCACATCCATAAACCTTATCCTAGGCCTTCCTCTTTTCCTCTTTCCTGGCAGCTCCATCCTTAGCATCCTTTTCCCAATATACCTAGCATCCCTCCTCAGCACATGTCCAAACCAACACAATCTCGCCTCTCTTGATTTGTCTCTAAACTGTCCAACCTGAGCTGACCCTCTAATATACTGATTCCTAATCCTGTCCATCGTAGTCACAACCAGTGCAAATCTTAACATCTTTAACTCTGCCACATCCAGCTCTGACTCCTGCCTTTTCATCAGTGCTACTGTCTCCAACCCATATAACATAGCTGGTCTCACTACCCTCTTGTAGACCTTCCCTTTCACTCTTATTGGTACCCGTCTGTCACAAATCACTCCTGACACTCTTCTCCACCCATTCCACCCTGACAGTATTCTCTTCTTCGCCTCTCTTCCACAATCACCATTACTCTGAACTGTTGATCCCAAGTACTTAAACTCATCCACCTTTACCAACTCTACTCCCTGCATCCTCATTATTCCTCTACCCTCCCTCTCATTTACAGACATATATTCTGTTTTAGTCCTGCTGACCTTCATTCCTCTCCTCTCTAAAGTATATCTCCACCTCTCCAGGGTCTCCTCAACCTGGTCCCTACTCCCACTACATATCACAATGTCATCTGCAAACATCATAGTCCATGGAGCCTCCTCTCTAATCTCATCTGTCAACCTGTCCATCACCACTGCAAATAAGAAAGAGCTCAGAGCTGATCCTTGATGTAATCCCACCTCCACCTTAAACGTATCTGTCACTCCCACCGCAGTCCTCACCAATGTCACACTACCCCTGTACATATCCTGTACCACTCTTACATACTTCTCTGGCACTCCTGACTTCCTCATACAATACCACAACTCCTCTCTAGGCACCCTGTCATATGCTTTCTCTAAGTCCACAAAGACACAATGCAACTCCTTCTGACCTTCTCTGTATTTCTCCAACAACACTCTCAGAGCAAATATTGCATCTGTAGTGCTCTTTCCTGGCATGAAACCATACTGCCAATCACTAATCATCACCTCCCTTCTTAACCTAGCTTCCACTACTCTTTCCCATAACTTCAAGCTGTGACTGATCAATTTTATCCCTCTGTAGTTACTGCAGCTCTGCACATCACCCTTATTCTTAAAGATAGGTACCAAAACACTTTTTCTCCACTCCTCAGGCATCCTCTGACTTTCCAAAATTTCATTAAACAATCTGGTTAAAAATTCCACAGCCATTTCTCCTAAGCACCTCCATGCTTCCACTGGTATGTCATCTGGGCCAACAGCCTTTCCATTCTTCATCCTCTTCATAGCTGTCCTTACTTCCTCCTTGCTAATCTGCTTCACTTCCTGATTCACTATCCCCACATCATCCAACCTTCTCTCTCTCTCATTTTCTTCATTCATCACCCCTTCAAAGTACTCTTTCCATCTACTCAACACACTCTCCTCACTTGTGAGTATGTTTCCCTCACAGTTCTTTATCACCCTTACTTGCTGCACATCTTTCCCAGCTCTGTCCCTCTGTCTAGCCAATCGGTACAGGTCCTTCTCTCCCTCTTTAGTGTCCAATCTCTCATACAACTCTCTATATGCCTTATCCTTAGCCTTTGCCACCTCTCTCTTTGCCATGAGCCTCATCTCCTTATACTCATGTCTACTTTCTTCATCTCTTTGACAATCCCACTTCTTCTTCGCCAGCCTCTTCCTCTGTATACTCTCCTGTACTTCCTCATTCCACCACCATGTCTCCTTGTCCTCCTTCCTCTGTCCAGATGTCACAACAAGGACCTTCCTTGCAGTCTCTCTTACTAGCTCTGCTGGAGTTACCCAGCTATTCGATAACTATTCGTTGCCTCCCAGTGCCTGTCTTAACTCTTCCCTGAACTCCACCTTACAATCACCCTTTTTTAACTTCCACTATTTAATCCTTGGCACTGCTTTCACACTCCTCCTCCACTTCTTGATCACCAACATCATCCTGCAGACCACCATTCTATGCTGCTTAACTACACTTTCCTCAGTCACCACTTTACAGTCTTCAATCTCCTTCAGACTGGCCCTCCTACATAGGATATAATACACTTGTGTGCATCTTCCTCCACTCTTGTACGTCACCCTATGCATATGACTGTATTTGTAATAAAGGACAGGATTACAGTATTTTCAGAAGCTCATTACATTTGTTGGAGACTTGCAGTCATCTTTGCAGGCTTTACCCGTAAACTAAACAGAATGCCAATCTACCATGTGTGGTCCATAACCTGTGCAGTAATCCTTTAAGCAATTTATCTTGAGCTTGTTTCTTGTTTGCTGTTCATTTTTTACTTTGATAATATTTTCCCCTTGAAACAAGTAGATAGCTGTTGTCAGGCAGCAGGTCTTTTTGGATAAGAAACATTTTTACAAGTGGGGGTATTGCTACTTTCAGCATGTTACTTGGTACATTTATAAAGCTGAATATAAATTATAATTAGAACTGCAATGCAAAGAGGAAGTGATTTGAGTTGAGTGCTGCTTGTTTTTTTATACTTGATTTTGACTGGCATTCCCATAATGTATTTAAAAAGTAATTTATTTTTTCATGCCTCGCAACCGTTTTATTTTCATCTAGACATTAAATAAGCTGTCATGTAGCCAATGCATTGAAATATTTTTTTTCTTCTACAATTCATTTTGTCTTGATTGGACTCTCATAATGACGGTTTGGCAGTGGCACCCAGGGCAGTGTATTTAATTAAAGTCCCCAGTTTTTGCAGTTTTAGCATAGCTCCACCCCTTTCAATTGGCTACACCACTTCATGTTGGCTCCACCCATTCAGCTATCTCCTGCAGCACCCCTTTGACTTGAAGCCACCAGCTGCTACTCTGCTGATTTAAGTACTTACTTTCACAGGTGGGAAAGTGAGTGTCAGGTCACCACTTTTGAAGGACTAGCAGAAATTTTCATGTGGGAACAAACTCTCAGCACTTTGCTTGAGGACATGAGGATTTGGTTGGCAGACAGTGTATAACTCTGCAAATAAGTTGGGGAGAAAAGGGATCTCTACTTGGCAAGCAGGGACTACTGCATAAGAAAGGGATACCCAGTTCTGCACATGGATATAAAGGAACCCATGGGGGTGGCAGCCTAAACCACTTCAACAGAGTTCACCAGTAACAGGGAAAGCCACTAGTTCAAGCACATGGTCAGGATCAAGGATTAGATGTTTCAAATGTAATCATAGGGGCCATGTAGCATACAAATGTCAATTGAAGCAAGGTGAGAAACAAAAGGCAAGGGGGTCAGCAAATGACAATGGCAGAATCCCAGTGGTAAGTTGTCTGGAAACAGCAGAGGTGCCAGATTATCACCAACATCTGTATTCTATCTTAGTGGATGGAAGACAAGCAACTGCTTAGAGAGACACAGCTTCTGATATAACCATTGTGAGGCCTGCAGTGATTAAGAGGAGCAGCACTTTCTTGGGCAGTCCACACCAGTCAGAGTTTTAGGTGAGACTTCATTCGAAATACCTTTGGCCAGGGTTCATTGTGAGTGGGAGGGTGGAAAAGGGAACAAGCAGGTAGGTGTGCTTGAGGATATCCCTGCAGATATTAATAGGGAATGATTTTAATAATGTAGTAACTTGTGTGCATGTAGTTATATGCAGTCAGGCTTGGAGACAGGCATGTAGGTCTGGTAGCCTGGGGGAGACACAGAGAGATCCTATGCCTGAAGCAGGGGCTGGTGATGTTGTTACTTCAGGGAGGAAACTACCTTATAGTAGTGAACCTGAAGGTGAACCACAGATGCTGGTGAGTGCTGGTGTTTGTGTGGACATGGTGACTACAAGAACAGAGGTGAGTGATAGTACCCAGGTTGATAGTGAGGCACCACTGTCAGAAGGTACTAAGCTTCCTGTGGAAGGGGAGCTGAGAGAGGTTACAAAGACAGAGTTGAGACAGGTTCAGCTTTCAGGTCCTACTTTATGAGGATTGAGAGAGGTAGCTAAGGAGGCACCTGATGCTCAAGGAAAGAGGGAGTCTGTATACTGGAACAAAGGGTTACTGTGCAAATAGTGGAACCCTGAGGGAGGGCTAGAGGGTGAGGTAATACAGTAGATGGTAGTGCCCAGAGCCTACCATCTAGCACTTCTAGCCATAGCCCATGATATTCTTTTTGCAGGTCATATGGGCATAAAGCCTGCTAAGAGATGCATTATGCAGAACTTAATTTGACCTGAGATTGTAAAGAATTTAACAGGGTATTTCAGGACCTAGAAGCAGTGCCAAAAGGTAGGCAAGGCAGGAGACAAGGTCATTGCTCTGTTGATGCCTTTGCCTGTAGTTAAAGAGCCATTTCAGAGGGTAGCTATAGATATCATGGGGCCTCTGAGTACTCCAAGTGCTACAGGGAAAAAGTATATCCTGGTAGTAGTAGATTATGCTAACAGATCACCTGAGACAATGACATTGTCCTCCATTGAGGAACAGAAAGTGGGAAATGCTTTGCTAGAAACGTTCAGCAGGGTAGGTTTTCTCAGGGAAATACTGACTGACCGAGGTGCCAAGTTTATGTCAGACCTGCTGGCTTGTCCATGGAAGCATTGTGGAGTGAAGCATCTAAAAACCACTCCCTACCATTCCCAGACTAATGGTCTTCTGGAGAGGTTAAACTCTACATTAAAGACTATGTTACAGGCATTTGCAGACCAGTTTGAAAGGGAGTGGGACAAATATTTGCAACATTTACTATTTGCATACAGAAAGGTATCTCAGGAACCTACAGACATTTCACTCTTTTAGTTTCTGTATGAGCATAGGGTGAGGGGGCCTTTAGATTTTATTTGTGATGAGTGGAAGGGTGAGTGTGAATCCCACTAGGAGTCTGTTATGGCATTTGTCCTAAACTTTAGGACAAGGCTTAGGGAGCTCTTGGGTTTGGCCCAGGGGCCTAGGTGAACCTGGAAGTATCCCAGCAACAGAAGAAGGTTTGGTATGACACGAAGGCTCGAACCTGAGAGTATACTGTGGGGCAACAGGTTATAGTGTTCATTCCTGTCAGAAAAATAAGTTGCAGGTAGCTTGGGAAGGACCCTTTGAAGCGGTAAGGAAAATTAGTAATGTTAACTACATGGTAAACTTAGCAGGCAGGAGGCAGGGACATTAGTTGTACCATGTTAACTCGACAAAACCATATCATGATAGGGAGGGCCTGGTGCTGAGTATTTGCAGAGGATAGCAGGAGGAGTCTGAGGGGGATCTGGTGATTGATCTTCTCAAAGAGGCTCAGAGTGACATTTCTGTGGGAGGGGTAGTATTATCTGGGTCTATATTAGATGAATGAAAGTTCATCTTAGCGAACGCTCACCTGCCTGCCATTAGTGAATGAATTTGGGCTTTAAATAAGCCCTCCCCTCACTATATTCATGGCTATCTCTCTCAAATTTCTTATCTTTATGGGGTTTTATTTTAAGAATCCCATGATCAACCCATTGAAATATAGAGGTATAGTCGGTATTGAGAAAATAACAGATCCTGGGTGATGATGGTGTTTAACTTGTTGGCCTCAGTCATTAATTTCTCTACTTCCCTCTGTTTGTGCCTGATAATACATTCAAGCATCTCACAGCCGCTCTGATTAAAGAGTTCAATTAACTCATGGTAAAGCTGAGACTCTGCACTTACCCCATTTGGAAACTTCCATATATGGAGTCCTTTTCAACTTTAGAAACTCCCTTAGAAAGGAATTTTCAAGTTGCAGTTTACGGCATTTTGTAATAGCTGTCTCAAAGTTGTAGAATGCCTGTTTTAAACTAGGTTGTTCACAAATAGCATTATTGCCAAAACACCAATTACAGTTCCATGACTCAGAAAGTTTGTTGTTTAATTGTTTACAATTATCGTTACAACCAACATGCCTAGAGTTGTTATATCCAAGTCTCTCTGTCCAGCAGTCAACAGACATGCTGGAGTTTTGTCACTTGACCCAGGTTCATGCTCTAATAGGACTGAATACAATTGACTTTACTGTTCAGTTCCATCACTAGTTGGGTTAATATACCCACATTATTTGACAGATCCTCTAAAATGGTCTCACCAGCCCTTGGACCATGTGCTGCAGCTCCCAAACCCTGAGACATAACAAGTATTCCAAGAACCACAAGTAAAAATCACATAACTCCAAAAAGTCACCAAGAATGGAAACACAGCTCAACAGTCCAAAATGTTTAATCCTTAAATGATTGAGCACTTTCATTATAAACTTCATCAGAATCACAGTTTCCATGATGATTACACTAATTAATAGACTCTGACCAATTATTCACATGCCTGACATCAACAAATCACATTAAGTTCTCCATAAAACAGATATACACTTAATCCTGACAAAGTGATATATTACAGAAATAATAAATAAATAAAACCACAAATAACTGCATAACAAATATTAATAAAGCTTATATAATTGTTTAAATGCACTAATTAAATCTCATAAGATTTAACTTGAGCACACTTGCAATCAAGACATGATCATTCAGGCCAGGGTGGGACATGGCATTTAACCTTAATTGCCACCATAGTTCTTTCTCTTCTATCTTATCAGTCCAAGGTCCATCCTGAATATCCTTAACAACATATTCCACCTCAAAAAATAAAAATGGTGCTCTAAATGTTGTCCTAAGTGTCTTGCTAAAGCATTCCCAGGATCCTTCTTTTTGATGTCCAAATCAAGTTCATAAATCCTGTTTTTGAATTTTCTTTGGTTTTTACCCACATAAAATCCATTATATGTTTGGCATACAGCTACATAAACTAAACCCTGGGAGTTGCAAGTAGAGTGAAACCTAGGTTTTATAACCAGCTGATTTACAACTATCTGCTCACCTACTAGGATATACTTACAAAAATTACAGAAACCATATGTATATGTTCCTGCCTTTTTGTAGTTAAATGTAAAACTGAATTGTCCCTACCACACTCCATGTAATTCTTAATACATCCCCGTCTGAAACAAATTTGGGACGTGGGCCAGGTTTTGGACTGTTGAGCTGTGTTTCCATCCTTGGTGCCTTTTTGGACTTACATGATTTTTACTTGTGGTTGTTTGAGTCAGTTGTTCAGTAGTGTTTTTCAAAGCTGTTCAGCAGTAGTAGTCCTGTTGTTTTGAGAGGAGTTAGTTGTTCCAGTCTCTGAGGACAGATAACAGCTTGGAGTGTGGACATAATTCCTCATGTTGCCTTGCAGAAGTAAGAATATAATCTTATCTTGCTGAGTTACTTAGATTAGATAGGGACAGTTATTCTTCAGATAGTCAGGGTACTACAGCTAGTTAGTTAGAGGTTTTCTAAAATCAGTGTAAGGTCTATCCTGCAGTGTTGTTTTCATATTTCCTGTCTGAAAAACTCTGTTGTTTATTGGAATTAGTTATTCAGCATTTGTATGTTTTAAATCCTTTTATTTATTATTAAATATTTTGCTACCTCTTACTGTGGCTGGCTATTTAATGAATACTTTCAATAGCTTGAGAGTGCCGATAACACCAGGGCCACTCTAAAAATCCTTACTGCTTGGGTTACATACTACCATTTGTATCAATACCCCTTTAAAGGGTACTGTGGTATTTGGCTGGTGACAGCCATTACCTTGTAATTTGGGAAAGGGGACACAGCAGGTAAATCTGTGCTAGTCTTTCCCAAGAGTGTGGGTATGTGTGAATATCAGATATTTAATAGTGAGTGTGTCATATACTTAGAACTGGGACACAGTGCTATGCAGTAGTTGGTGTTGAAACTCATTTGGGGACCTGGAGTGAAATATGTAGTCCATTCCCAGGTTTTGAGCCTGTTCCCAGTGTACTCTTAGGGAAGTTATGTATTTTTATCCCTGCTTTTAGTGGCACTCTCTTAGCAGTGACAGTGGTGAGGATTGAGGCTCCTTAGTTACTGCCCCGGGGTAAAGAGGGCTCATCAAAATTGACTTCAACAATTGACTTAGCTTCTGTTTTCAATCCAGGGGAATCCAGTATCTTTCAGTCTGGAATGAAGCATTTGACAGGCCATGCTGCTTTGTCAGAGATGGTCTGCATCTTTTTCCTCTAGGCTGCTGGATACAGGCAAAGGTGCTTGCCTCCCCTGTAGTGCCTTTTTCAGGCAATGTCAAAGCAACAAAAGTATAGATGTAAAAAAATCCACAGGAGGCAAACTCAACGTTCTGTTGCTTAATGCTAGGAGTCTAAATATGGCATTGCACTAGAGGAAACTGCCAAACTGCAAGTTTACAGATTTGGCGCAAACTTCACCCACCTGGATCTGCAGGCCATACCCCAAAGCATACCTGGCAAAAGTCTTCTGTCAAGTATTTCTAGAGATCAGGTCATATCTGTGCTCTCCAGGGCAACAAATTTGGCCTCAGTGGTACCAGATGACATACCAGGTTGCTTACTAAGCAATCTAAAATAGGACCTAGTGGACCCAATTAGTTTCCGCTTTAAACATAGCCTCAGAACTGCCTTTGTTCCAGCAGAGGGGAAAACAGCAACAGTAATCCCCTTGCACAAAGGGGAGACATCAACTTAGCCTGGGAACCATAGACCCTTAAGTCTAACCAGTCTCTTCTGCAAGATAATAAAAAGAATCATCATGGACATTATCAGCAAGGACATAGATGACCTTCAAACTCTAAACCCAAACCAATTTGTCTTTGATAAGGGTGTATCATGCTTATTAAAACTAATAGACTTCTTTGAGAAAGTCACCAAAACCTGGATGAAGGTAAGATAGTGCATACCGCCTATCTTGATCTTATCAAGGTTTTTGAAACAATTCTCCACTCAGGTATTATTGAGAAACTCTCCCAGCTGGGGATTAACCCTTACATCACTAGCTGAATAACCAATTGGCTCACTGACAGAACAAATACTGTCAAAGTTGGTGACTCAACCTCTACCAGTTGAGCCATCACCAGTGGTGTACCACAAGGAGGTGTGTTGGGGCCTTTACTGTTTGGAATCTATTTTTTGGAAGTCCAGGCAACGATAGATGATCTTTGGCTTAAAAAGTTTGTTGATGTCAGAAAACTGGGTGCAGTCACTGAGTCCACCAATGATGTTAACATATTACAGTAGGGGCTAACAGAGACAACTGTTTCATGCCAAAGCCACAGTCTACAATTAAATGCAAAAACGTGACATTGTTATTGCCTTTGAAAAGTGGAATTTTCAATAATTACAATATTGACAACACCCCCCTCCAAAGTTTCAACCCAGTGGTGCGAGACCTGGGAACGCAGGCAGATAGCAATCTGAACTTCGACCACCAAGTTTCCACAGTGGTAAGGAAAGGCTTTTGTGTCATGCACCGCATAAGTAAGGGCATCATATTCTGGCCTGAGGATGTCATAATACCACTGCACTCAACCTTCAGCAGAAGAATAATAGAGTACAATGCTTCCTGTTGCATGTACTTCACCAGACACCTGCAGAAGCTGGAGAGACCACAGGGGTTTCTCAGCAAGAAAATACAGGGCCTCCAAAACATGCCATGATGTGCATGGATAGACTGAAAGCTCTGTCACTATACTCTGTATCATATTGGTTTATGAGAGGTGACTGATGCCTGGCCTACAGTTCAGCCGCTGACCCTGCCCTGATGTAAATGCTGCATATCTGCAAATCTAATGCCACAAGAGTCAGTTATTCTAAGGATCTTAACCTAACCTGTGACATTAACAGAACCTCCTTGAAAGAGAGATATATCTCCCAGAGTCTTCCAAATCACATGAAGCAGAGCTCCTCATTGACCCTATTCAAGAGCAACCTAGACAAATGGATGTGAGACTGCAAATTCACCCTGGGGGTGGCAACCATGTCCCTCATAGATAGGGGAAGTCTGTGTTGACCATAGACTTACTCTGCAAATTACATCCACCTAATAAGAACAATTGGAACTACTTGGGATGAACATGGATAGTTGCCAATTACACCAGTCACTTCTCGAACCATGCACAAACTCCAATTTATTCATTTTGAGTAAAAATCAGTTATTAAAATGTACTCCACTTATGTAAAAGCTACTTAGAGCAGCAAACATGAATTTATAACCAACTGATAAGTGCTTTTGTCTCTATTTTAAAAAAACTTAATCAGATCCTTATGTGATGTAATTTCCTCTATTTATAACCCTATGTCACGTGTCTATTTCAAAATGTTAAAGACACACTGTATCTATATACTTAATTCTTAAAGCTAATGCTATTTTAAATTTTAAGCAGCTGTCTTCTTAAATATATTATTTATTTATATATTTCTATGTATATATTTATATATTTATTTATAATACTCACCACATAATAACCAAAACCATTTAAAATGATAAAGAAATTATTTTGTTATAATACTGACATTGCACTAATCCAATAAAATGTAATAATCATGCTTAAATAAATACAGAAACATTATCTTTCATAAGCTCTCATTTTTAGTATGCTAGATATAGGGCTCTACTTCACATATCCGAAATACTACATAACCAAAGACTAGAAAACTGAGATGAGAAAGCCAAAACTTCAAATACATGAACATTCACATAGCTGAAATGTTTCCCAGGGTAAGTAACCACTGGGCCAACAAGGGGAGGTATACCATTTTCCCCACTGTAGTGTGACCCAGGAGTTGATATATTTAGTAAGGGGGTTGTGGATGTAGCAGCCCCCCACATTGGGGGTGAGGAGGGTGTAGCAGAGTGGTGCGTTCTCCATGTGTTTTTGGCCCAGTGGTTACTTACCCTGGGACACATTTCAGCTATGTGGACATACGTGTATTTGAAGTTTCGGTTTTCTGATGTCGGTTATCTGGTCTTCGGTTATGTGGCATTTTGGGTATGTGAAGTAGACCCAGGTATAGATACTACTTCATTAAGGTCTGGTGGAGCAGAGGCATTAAGGTGCAATTGCCACCACAGTTCCCTCTGCCCTAATATCATCCATGGACCACCTTGAGGACTTAGGTCTACTATTTCCAACACAAAAAAATTTAAATTTGTGATCACTATTTATGTGTTTATATAGGGCATTCAGATTAACTTGTCTCATTATTTCATAACAGTGTTTTTATATTCATTGGTTCAATTTTCATTCAGTTTTCCCATTATAAAATGCTGGGCATTTACAACAGAATGTGATGTACATCACATGTCACAAACCAGATGACTCCAGTCATAACAGAACCCCTACCTATCTAAGTACACCAACTAGAGACCTCCATATTTAATGAAAGCATCAAAGCACAAGTCTGACTTAAAGAATGTCAGACAATACTTTAAAAGTGATGATATCATCAGTGTCTGGTAAGAGGAAAATGGTTATAACAGTATGCCACATGCTGGTGTAAAATGTTCTCTCTAATGTCAAGCAAATGCATAAACACATACACCCACACACACACACACACACACACACACACACACACACACACATACACATGCGCACACACACACACACACACACACACACACACACACACACACACACACACACACACACACACCAGTTGGCTGTAGTGACAACAGAATCCCTACCTAAGTGAACCAACTAGAGATCTTAATATTTAACACAAGCACCACAGCACAATTCTGACTTGCTCTCTCTCTCTCTCTCTCTCTCTCTCTCTCTCTCTCTTTCTCTCTCTCTAATGTCAAGCAAGAGCACAAACACACACTCCAGTTGACAAAAGTGACATTAGTACCCCTGCCTAATTAAGTACACAGATTAGAGAACTCAGTACTTAACACACTGCAATGGCACAACTCTGACTATTACAAGGCTGATGGTCAAATTATAGTGGATGACATCATCATCATTGGATGTTTGATATAAGATGTTGGGCAGCCTGCATGAAATGGATGTGCAGGTATGTCCAACTGTCAAAATATTGGTACTCCATGGGATTGTAGTGATGACCGCAGGATACACAATTATGACCCTCTGACTAGACAGATACACACACTAGTGAGATTAGAACACCTACCAAAGTACATGGAGTAGAGAACTCGATACTTAATGCAAGCATCACAGGACAAGTCTGACTTTCATAAGGCTGCAGGACAATTTATAGTGGATGGCAACATCATTGGATCTATAGGGGAAGATGTTGAGAGGCCTGTGAAATGGATAGCTAGCCATGTACAACTGTCAAGATATTAAATTCTGCATATTACCAGATTGATGAGTGCACAAAGTATAGTATTCACTGTTGTGTTTCCAATGTGTAGGTATACTTTAAGAGACAGCTTTGCAAACTATATGCAAACAGCTGTCCACATTACAAGTATTGTAAAATCTGAATGTGCATAGTAATTATAAAGATATCCATAGTATATAAGAAATAGTTTATTATTTATTTCTGTAGCGTTGTTGATATATTTGTGAAAAAGTACTGAGAGACCAAGTTTGAAGTCCATGATTGGAGGTAACAGATGGATGTAGTGTAAATATGTGTTCTTTCCTTAAAAAATGACTACCTTTTGTTTGTGTTTCTACATGTACTTGCATGGCACAAAGACTGTGCAAAGCTGTCTCTTAAAGTATACCTACACGCTAATGTGCACTTTCCATAGCATACTGCTGAGCAGCTGGTTTGCAAGATCAAAGGCAAAGTGTTTGCACATGCAAGATGCACACTAATACAGCTTTCCCTGTTTGCACATAGTTAAGCACCAAGCAAATGTAAGCCTCATTGAAGATTATGAGAGTTCTGAGCATTGACTGTATGAAATACACTTGCTGCTAAGTTGACTCAGTGGCAGCATTAGACTTGTACAAGGAGTTGGTATAGTCCCCCTGTAAAAGCCTTCAGCTGTGACACTTTACAAGAAGACCAAAATCTGTAGTCCTCAACACCCCCACCTCTGTGCCTTAAATTGGGCATATTCCCTTCTACCTCCAGACATGACAACCAGGGATAACAGCAATAGCTAAGAAAGATTTCCTGCCAATGCTTGTTGTCAGGTTTACTGATAGTGTGCAAACCCAAACAATGATGCCAACCATGTTTGCATGATGTTAAGCAGAGAGCAATAGTGCTAAACTGAGAGAAAAGCAGTTTTAAGGTTAATCTGACACTTGGCACTAATTTGCTGTTGTAAATGTTAGTTAATTTAACTTTGCAAACATGTACTGGGAACATACATTACATGACTGACATATTTTTGGTTTGGCTTTATACACTGATAAAAAAGATTTTTATGACATGGGATTCAAACCTA